>NC_085001.1:9733056-9860556 GCF_963854185.1 Sardina pilchardus
AAGTATCTGGAAGAACTACCAACCACACTACTTACAAGTCTTGCTGATCCTAGCACTTACCACCTAACTAGAACTGACAATCGACTGTTTAAAAACAGCATTCACTGAATGCACCTATTCTTACTGTACTCCATTTTTAAAATGTGTCCAAGAATTGTTGAGAGAACTGCTTTAAAAAACGTAAACTGTTCACCATGTTGTTAGTCGCTTTGGTTAAAAATGAGTCAGCCAAATGTAATGTAATGTAAAAAAAAAATCACTCACTGACATATCGCAGCCCACCACATGAAATCTGCAGGGTGCTCTAAATTTAGTACAGAGCTTGATGTGGTCCACATACTGTCAGGAGAAGGGAAAATGGGAAAAAAAGACTGAAACATCAAACAATGCACAGTCATTCCAAGACCAGCCAATGAGATGAAAAGCACTTTTAATCACACAAACAAAAAAAAGCATTACCTAAGCTAAGTTAATTACTTAGCCAAATTCCCGCTCAATAATGCACTTGACTTCCTTGTGGGGGGGGGGGGGGGGGGGCTGCATGCAACCAGCCTTGAACTTTCCAGTTGTAATCCTTCACATTTTCATCAAGCTGGTGGAGGCACTGGGCGTTGGGCTGGCCATCTGCTGAGCCACTCAGCCCTGGCAGCATTGCTACCTCTGGCACAATGCATTGTCTCATCTACTTAAGTACTGCGAGAGCTTAAATGCACCACTCTGATTAGGCATCTTAAAAGCTAGCTAATTTAAGGACACCACATCCATGTACCTTCTGTTCTGTCAATGATGCAAATCAACAGTGGTGTGGTGGGGTGGGGTGGGGTGGGGTAGACTTCAACTTACTGACCTTTTCTCTGGGAATCTTTTTCTTGGCACATCCTTCACATATCATTGGGTATTTTGGACATATTTCATCGTGAGCCTAAAAATATCAAGACAGGAACAAGAGACTGACTGAGGAAAATCACTATGTTTCTGTACAATGCTCTATTTAGAATATAATAACAAATGTTATCTATTGTGGCTGCAGAAACCTATGGTAAATACTGGTTGAGTTCAAGAAATACTCTGATTAAATCCATGCTAGCAAATCTTAAACAAATGGACGTTACCTTGATATCTTTAAATTGAAAAGGTTCTTTGCAGTATTTGCAATTCAATGTTCTTTCCGGGCATTCTCGCTCATTGTGCCGTTCCAGCTCATTAGCCCGGAGAAGTTCTTTACAGGAGGGACATGAGATGATCATATAGTCACACTTTCCTTCGTGGGTAAGCTACAAAGACACAAATTGACAGAGACATCTTTCAGACTTCATTTACAATATTTTGGGACTTTAGTATAATATAATGGGTAAACTAGATCTAAGACCGGCTAGAGGTTAATCAGTTCATAGTTGTTGTTGTTTTTTTCCCCCCATAGATCTATGGTTTTACCTACATTTAGAATACTCCTGACATAACATTCAGTTGTTAAGATGACACTTTTTCATGTTAAATTAACATACAAGTGAAGTGTTTGAAAATAAGCTGTTAAAAGAGAAACTAATAAAAATTCAGAAATTCAAGGATATTTCAAGAGGTTTAGCAGGAAATATCTGCTGGAGTATATTTCAAATGTCAGCAGCTCATGGAACAGCTCTTCACCTCGTATTCTTTAATGCTGCCCGTCCAAGAACAGCCTTCATTAAGACAAACCGCTGCTAGAGCCTCTACCTCTCTTCTCGCTGCGTTGTCAGGAAAAGCCTGAGGTTAAAAATAAAACAAAATAAACAAAAAAACAATTAGCTTATTCTTAGACATTCAATGTGACTTCGATGTGATTGACCACAGAGACAGTCAACTTACAAAGCAAAGCATTCCTCCATTAGTTATATCTAAAACACCTAATGAATTACTTAAAATACTACTGGTTATAAAGCAGCAACAAATTATCATTCAATAACAATAACTGTAACAATGTATCTCAACATTTTAGGAAGTCCCCAAAACTGATCCCTGTAATACATACTTTTAAGTCTGAAGTACTGAAGCAAGCATGTATGACAAGTCAAGTTGATGAGTGAGTGAAGTGAAATCGAATTAACGTTACTTACACAGCCTTGTTTAAGAATGGATGTTGGTTCCTCAAAAATCTCTTCTTTAATACAAGCACTGCATTTCTGTGGTCCAGAACTGTAAAGTCAGACAGAACCCGTCAGCCCCTTTAAAATTACAGACTAACATGCACTAAATCCGCCGTTATAATAGTATCATGACTGACTAACAGTCAAGGACATGATTTATATTTCCACTGGCTTCATCATGTAGATGTAATACAGTTGCATTACGGCATCAGTGAGAATTGCATCGGGTCACACACCAAAGGGTAGCAACATAAGGCAAGAAGGCTGGATAGCAACACATGACAGATTTCAGCCAACAAGCACGCACTGATTTCATTCGTCGGGAACTGGTGTCTTTTGAAACTGAAAGGAAAATTGAAGCAATACACAAAGGAAAGAGATGCATTCGGAAAACACTGATTGTTTCTTTGCCTGTTCAGATCAAAGATGTTGTCCTCGATGTGTAATGCTAACGCAGCTTCATTATATGTAAAGCTAAATGATAACCAGCTAACAAATGTTAGCCAACAGGCTTGGGTTAGCGCGTGAATACTAGCCCACTAGCTAGTAACATTAGCTAATAGCATCTTGCCTCAGGAACGGCGCTTACCTCACAGTTTTGTTAAAACAGTATGAACAGAAACGATGACCACATTGGGCTTGGAAAGGCCTTCTTAAAATTTTCTGACAAATATTACACAAATGCTTGTCCTCAAGCTTGTTGGCCAGTATTTTCTTGGGGAATCCGGGTTTGTTGCCTTCTAATGAAGATGGTGGTGATGGTTCCTGTGCAGCCATTATTCCCGCACGGACATGTGACCTGGCTTTCTGCTATGGATAAGGGAGAGTGATTGAAGCTTTACCCATGGCTTTCACTTATTCTGAAGTGAATGTGAGTGGAAAGAAGAAACAGAACTGCATGGGGAAAAAAACACAGTTGATATTAAATGTGATTAGGGTGTTATTATGAGACAATAGTCCCAGCCCTTTCATTCAGTACAAAAACATGTCAACAGCAGTGTTTACAAGTTTATAGCCTACACTGATTATATTCCCTCTACATTTCAAAGAAATCAACCATGCCATTGTTGACATTCTCATGTTCATTCAATGGAGAACTGCATCACTATAGTGTGCCTGCACAAATAAACACAGCACTGTATTGATCTAAGATGTGGACTATGTTCACACATGTTATAATACCTGAATATCTTTTAGACAATGCCTTGTGCATCATAACATAAAGTGTGAAACTGCACTAGGTAGGCCTAAGCTAAGGGACAATTTTGTTACAGCAGCCTATGAGGTTATGTTGCTATGAAGTTACAGTACAACAGCCTATGCTTCCCTTCATTCAAAATCAGAAGATATCCAATATAAGATATTATTTAGGCCTGCTTGGGGGGTGTTATTGCCTTACACAACACTGTAGGAAGGGTGAAACAGAACTCAGAACTTCCTTCCAAATGAACTTCTTGCCATCAGCTCAAAGTTTTCTGAGTGCACCTTTTCAGTCACGTCCCATTTGTCAATTAACTCTAGTCATTTTTAAGTCAAATGCATGCAAATTGAGGATTGTGTGAGACAAACAATTGATACAGAGAAATGACAGGATTAATATGCATCCATATCTGAATGCTGAAATAACTTCTTTATAAAGAATGATTATTGTCCTACCAATTAAAAGCACAGCATTAACAGACACTTTATTTTCCCTGCACTTTGTTAGGCACATTGATTGGACATGTTATACTATTTTCAAACCAAACAAGTCAAGTCGGCTAATATCCTTGTGTAATACAAACAGAGGAATGAAAGTGATTCTCAAGCACTAGGACCCACCCACATCCCCCCTACCTCAAGAAGGGGATTCCCACTGACAACTGCAGACCCCCGGCCATGGACTCCACTCATGGGCTGCCAAAAGAAAAACACACACACAATAAAAATAAAATTAAATTAAATCTACTAAGAATAGTGGAAATGTACACTTGATTTATAACTTTGCAATATATAAAATACTGTGACTGACTTCATAGATCTGTAAGTGAAATCAGAGTTGGGCAAAGTTGCTGTGTGCGTCCAAAGGAAATGTGGGCGGGGTAAACTTATCCCAGCGGAAGTTGTCAGCTGTTCTCGCGGCAACTGAGGAGAACGCGCCAAATTCCGACTTTGCATGAGGGCTGTCAACAACAAGTGAACTGAGAATGGATATAACATTTGGGGATTTTATTTAGCCACGGAAAACATTGCGCTTTTTGCAAATATGTTTTTCGGAACTAGAGAGCAGTCATTCAAAACAGTCCCCACAACGCAAAGCAAAAACTGAAACGAGGTTTAAACTGTTTTCTCTTGTGCTGTTGTCGCAAGACAGTTCAACCGGTAACTTGGAGCTAGCTTAGCAAGTTAACTTTAACGTTACTGTCAAAAGTGGAATATCTACCTCTCGTTATCCTCCTTGCGTTACTTACGTATTTGGATAGTAGTTGTTCTGTCGGATAGATATATTTAATTATACTCGGTAGTTCTGCATTAGTACTTTTGTAGGAGACGAATTCGACTACGTTTGTCCAATATGGTTCTACAAAACAGTGGAAGATTCAAAGCTGATAGAGGAGGAGGGGACCAAGAAAACCAACAGTAAGTTCCCTTGCGAGTTTCGGCTGATAATGTTACCCTTTGTTGAATTTTGTTGTTGTTGTTGTGATAATGGTCATTAGCCATTTGTCAACATACATTGTTCCTTGTCTTCAAGGGATGACATGTCCGGGCAGTCAGCCGCCAAGCGGCTGGAGCGCAGTCAGTTCACCGATGAGATGGATGCGCGCTTCGGCTTCGAAAGGATGAAAGATCCTGGGGAGAAAACGGGCTGGTTGATAAATATGCACCCGGTATGTGTTCATGCGCAGCCCGATGTTTCCTCCATGTAATAATAAGCCTACTGCAAATAATCGTGACGAAATGTCTCAATATATTACCCTCTGATGTTCATGGTGTTGTCTATGATCTTATAGACAGAAATACTGGATGATGACAAAAGGCTGATAAGTGCTGTGGACTATTACTTCATCCAGGACGATGGAAGAAGGTTTAAGGTGAGTCTATTGATGTTTATTAAGTCCATGCTTAGTGAATATCCTGGAAGATATTCAATCAGATATTCTGTTTTTATATAAGCATCATATAACCAAACATTACCCCTCCTTGCAGGTGGCTCTTCCATTTAAGCCATACTTCTATGTTGCTACCAGAAAGGTATGTCTGGAAATCATCAAAATACTTTACTCTTGTCAGTGCATAACCTTGAAGTGGTATGATGACAGGTTTGTGATTTTTGTTGCAGAATTGTGAGCGAGAGGTCATTTCATACCTGTCAAAGAAGTTTCAGGGCAAAGTGGCTAAGCTGGAAGTCTGCCCCAAAGAAGACCTGGACCTGGTAAGAGAGTACTCGTACTCGCTTGTGTGTGTGTCAATGTCTCAGTGTTTCTATTTATTATGTAATGTTATGTAATGTGTTGTCTGTCAAGTCCATGTTATATGTACTGGGTTGCATGATGAGTCCAAGACAAATTTCCCCATGGGGACATTAAAGTATATTCTATTCTATTCTATTCTACTCCTCAGCGTATTGGGTATTGAGTTATTAGGGTAAAGGGGTGTACAATTCTGATAATGTTGCACATCCTATTGTTTTCCTGTAACTACAACATGTACAGTATAACTGTTTCTTTATTTCATACGTATGCATGCCTTGTAATTTCAATACAAGGCAAGTATACGTCACATGGCAAATGATTCTTAATAAGAAACAAGTTAATTGAATTAGTAATAAATTAAATGAATTGCACTTTGTAGGCAAACCATCTGGTGGGACTGAAGAGAAATTACGTCAAGCTGTCCTTCAACACAGTGGATGATCTTATCAAGGTCAAACGGGAGATTGCCCCTGCTGTTCGTAAGAACCGAGAAAGAGAGAAGTCCAATGAAACCTATACAAGCATGCTGTCGAGGTAGGCTTCAGTTAATCACTTTTCATGCCATCGTTTAGGAACGCTGTTTTAGCTACAGGTCCATCATTCGTGATATTGTGTCTAATATTTGATGACTTAAACGGCTTTAAGGCCCATTGAAGGCTCATTCACTGAAGACAGAAACTGTCAGGCTAAACCTTTGGCCTGTGATGGTCTGTAATTTGTCTGTTATGTACAGTAATTTCCCGCATATAAGCCGCATTGTGTATAAGCCGCAGGACAGTGTTTTATGCAAGTTAAAAGACACAAAACCATATTAACACCATATTAACTGTTCCCTTGTATTAACCTAATAGCTGAAGACATTTAGCAAAATCAGTGTATAAGCCGCGGCTAATAGTCGGGAAATTACGGGTATCCATGTTATGTATGTAATATTGGTATGTTTCTTTTGATCGTCAGTGCGTTGGTTGGAGGAAACGTCGCCGCAGGAGATGAGGACGGCCCATCCAAAAAGATGGCAGATCAGTTGGACAACATAGTGGACATGAGAGAGTATGACGTGCCCTACCATGTCCGCTTATCCATTGACCTGCAAATCCACGTGGTAAAGACTTCAGTACATTTACGGCAAACTCCGTTGTGATCATGTGTTGTGTGACTGATGCCCTCTAATTGCCATGTCTGGTTTTTGTCTCAAGGCTCATTGGTACAACGTCCGGTACCGTGGCAGTGCCTATCCTCCTGAGATTGTAAGAAGGGATGACCTTGTGGAGCGACCGGTGAGTTGGAATTAATTACCTGCTCTTTCCCCCTGTTGACATAAGTTGGTGTCATTTATCAAACTGCAATCATAAAACTGATTTTTAGTCAACTCTCACTTTTTTTATGTTTTTCCCCCATTGTATCCAGTTAGAAGTTTTGCAGTGCTGTGAATTCACACATTGAGTTGGTTTTTTTTTTTGCAGGATCCAGTTGTGCTGGCGTTTGATATAGAGACGACCAAGCTGCCCCTCAAGTTCCCTGATGCTGAGTCGGATCAGATCATGATGATCTCATACATGATTGATGGACAGGTTGGCGCATTGTTTTTACATGCTTATGCGAGGCAGCTACAGTGCTACATTCTGGGGGCCATGATTTTGATAAGTTCTCCTTCAGTGATTTCACTGTTCACCATACTTTTCATCGCTTTTTTCAGGGTTTTCTCATTACAAACAGAGAAATAGTCTCTGAGGACATTGAGGATTTTGAGTTCACCCCCAAACCAGAGTACGAGGGACCGTTTACAGTGTTCAATGAGCCAGACGAGGTAAGTTGTTGAGGTGGGCCTTTTTGACCCCTGTGGCTCTCTGATGTAAACACTGACGAAAAGCTGTCTTTGAGATTGCTGCTTTGGTCTAAAAGCAACTCTCCTTCGTTTCAGGCGGCGCTTCTCCAGCGTTTTTTTGAACACGTCCACGAGACGCAGCCCAACATCTTTGTCACGTACAACGGGGACTTCTTCGACTGGTGAGCCGGACACGCCCTGCCTTGTTTTTGTTCATTGCTTTGTTTTGTTTTCTGTTTTCTATGCTGTTAATTGGTGGGTTTTGCCTCCTGAATCCATTCAATTCAGGCCCTTTGTGGAGACGCGCGCAGCTCAGCATGGCCTGAACATGTACAAGGAGATCGGCTTTCAGAAGGACGGCCAGGGGGAGTACAAGTCCAGCCAGGCCATTCACATGGACTGTTTCAGGTGAGCGATCCCACATATACTGTAAGCCATTTGTCATCTTTGGGGTTTCCCTCACTGCAGGGCTGCACAGTGCTACATTGATTAGATTAGATTCAACTTTATTGTCATTGTGCAGAGTACAATAACAAGGACAACGATATGCAGTTAAACAAGGAAATGCAGTTCTGCAAATGCATAAATGTAGCACATGCACGCTACAAAAAAATCAGTCTGTGCTATGGATGATTTTCTAGATTAATGGGAAGCATTTTTGTATTATGTTCATATCTATGGAATATGGGAGCAACCATAAGAAAGGCATTTTGTTTTAAGTTTAAGTGTTTAAGTGTTCCATTCTAGCCTACTGGTTAGGGCTTCGAGCTTGTAACCGGAGGGTTGCCAGTTCGATCCCTGACCAGTCCACGGCTGAAGTGCCCTTGAGCAAGGCACCTAACCCCTCACTGCTCCCCGAGCGCCGCTGGTTGGGCAGGCAGCTCACTGCTCTGGGTTAGTGTGTGATACACCTCACTGTGTGTTCACTGTGTGTGTTCACTAATTCGGTTAAATTGGGTTAAATGCAGAGACTGAATTTCCCTCACGAGATCAAAAAAGTATATATACTTACAGTATACTTTTTTTATTTTTTTGATATTTTTTGGGGCTTTTATGCCTTTAATCAGATAGGACAGTGTAGGGTGACAGGAAACGAGTGGGAGAGAGAGTAGGGTGGGATCCGGAAAGGACCACGGGGCGGGAATCGAACCCGGGTCGCCGGCGTGCGGTGCAGGTGCCCCAGCCAGTCGCGCCACGACTGGGGCCTACTTACAGTATACTTACACTATCCCTCTGCTCTTTTCCCAGGTGGGTGAAGAGAGACAGCTACCTGCCCGTGGGGAGTCACAACCTGAAGGCCGCGGCGAAGGCCAAGCTGAGTTACGACCCGGTGGAGCTGGACCCTGAGGAGATGTGTCGCATGGCCACCGAGGAGCCACAGGTCCGTCCGCGTCACTCCGCGCCCTCGCAAAATCACCCCATGACAGAAAAAGCAAAAACAATGCATGATCGTTGTATTTTGTTCGCAAAATACTTCTACCGCATTTAAGATAACAAATGGAATGTTAAAACGGAAACCTTGAGGGAACAACTGATGTTGATAATGGAACTCTCTTGAAACGCTCTACACACAATAAGCAACACCCAAATCTCCACTATCAATTTAATGTCATGTATGATTTAAAAAGTTCTCTGAAAAGACAAGCTGTGAGTGTATCCTGGCAAATTCTATAAAAGTGCTCTGCTTCTGGGGTTCTACTCTGAGGTACTTTGAAGTTTAATAAGCTTATTGTAGTTTACCTGGACGGATATGGACATGGACTGATATTTACGTTGATTGTTTGGGTGGTTGGTTGCTTGGTTGCTTGGTTGGTTGATTTATTTATTTATTTACAATTTAACACTACAAAGACTGGAAACCACTAGCCTGACGAGCCAGACACAATTACACGATGTACTGTATACATGCCCGATAGTTGTTTCAAATTTCAAAAGTCAACGGAGAGTTGCTAGACTTATATGAGGGGCGTCTAGATTTCTAGGCTAGAAAAACACATGAATTCTAAAACAAAGTCAATTCTTCCTCCTGCAGACACTGGCCACTTACTCGGTGTCCGACGCAGTGGCCACATATTACCTCTACATGAAGTACGTCCACCCCTTCATCTTCGCTTTGTGCACCATCATTCCAATGGAGCCGGACGAGGTAACCAGGACCACACCACTCCCTTAATGGAACACACACACACACACACACACACACACACACACACACACAAAGCATAATCCAGGGAGCAGACATAGAAATTTTTTTAATCACCAGTAAGTCATTTAATTAAAGGGTCACTGCACCCTAAAATAGGTTTTTTGAGCTGTTGATTGATTGAAAATACTCATAAGTGGTGAACTGTACTATTACCAGGGTTAATATTGACAAAAATCATTATCACATCTGACTGAGTTACATTTGTGTTTTGAGTGAAGAGGTTGTAATTCACACAACCATTGACTGTGCGTGTGTGTGTGTGTGTGCTCGTGTGTGTGTGTGTTTGTGTTTACAGGTTTTACGTAAAGGCTCTGGCACATTGTGTGAGGCTCTACTGATGGTCCAGGCCTTCCACGCCAACATAGTCTTCCCCAACAAGCAGGAGCAGGTGTTTAACAAGCTGACCAGCGATGGTCACGTGATGGACTCGGAGACCTATGTGGGCGGCCACGTGGAGGCCCTGGAGTCTGGGGTCTTCCGTAGTGACATCCCCTGCCGCTTCAAAATGGTACGGCCCACACGGCACAGTATTTGCAAGAGAAATTTCCCTACATTGATTTCATGCTGTCATATACTGTATGTATTTTTAATGTAGTTGATTTGACAATGTTTGTCTAATTTTGTTCTTTGTTGCTTTTTTGTTTGTTTTGTTCAAATGGACAGAACCCCGCTGCTTTTGACTTCCTCCTTCAGATGGTTGAGAGAACTATACGTCATGCCATTGAGGAAGAGGAGAATATTCCGCTGGACCAAGTTACAAACTTCAATGAGGTCACACATGCTACCTTCATCACCTCATAGTTGACTTCTGCTACCCTCATCACCTCATAGTTGACTTCTGCTCTGATCACTCTGATCATTGAGCTTTAAACTGTGACCATTATCTTTCCTCAGTATGGCCATAGTAACAGTCTTACACTTTGCTGCTGGTCATAGCATGGAGTATGGTCTTTGGGGGACTAAAAGCAATGCAGTTTTGGATTTTATTAGTACATTACTGGAACATTACTTTAACACTAAAGAAAATATTAATTCCCTGGCCTCTACAGGTCTGTGATGAGATCAAAAAGAAGCTGATCTCGCTGAAGGAGGTGCCCAACAGAATTGAATGTCCTCTCATCTACCATCTTGATGTGGGGGCTATGTACCCCAACATCATCCTGACAAATCGCCTGCAGGTAAGCACCACAGTCATACACTTTGCAAACAAATTAGAAAAAGGGCAAATCGTCATACATGATATTGCTAAATGTACGTTTTTAATGTGGCTTGAGAACTTTGCTTTTCTGCGATAGAGTCTGAGTTAATATGATTGAGTTATGAGTGTGTGCTAATATGAGTGTGTGCTCATATGAGTGTATGCTAATATGCGTGTGTGCTAATATGCGTGTGAGTTGATATGTGTGTGAGTTAATGTGAGTTTGTGTTAATGTGAGTTTGTTAATATGAGTTTGTTTTAATGAGTTTGCGTTAATATGTGTGTGTTAATATGAGTGTGTGTTGATATCAGTATGTGTTAATATGAGTGTGTGTCTGTCTCTTGTTCCTTTTCTCCTTCCTCTTCCTCTTCCTCTCCATCAGCCCTCTGCCATGGTGGACGAGGCCATCTGCGCTGCCTGTGACTTTAACAAGCCAGGGGCCAACTGTCAGAGGAGGATGACCTGGCACTGGAGAGGGGAGATCAGTGAGTGATTTATGTCCAGGCAGACCCAGACTCAGACCCAGGCTCATGTTAATGACCACTGGAAAATGAGCTTTGAATTATTGAGATCTCCTAAAGGGTTTAATGATTCAAGACTGCTGTCTTATCCGGTGGTTGATGTGATGGTGTATAGGCAGCAATGCTCTGTGGGGACTGAAGACTTGCATGGGCGTCATTGAGTGGTGATTACACGTGCAAAACAATGTATAAAGTGCAACAGATCAGGAGGTTAATAACTTGTTCGATGAGAGACTGGATGACTATGTGAATCTCTTAGAAATTAGATTTCTCTTAAAATACATTATTTGACCATCTCTCAAGTTGCTTAGCAATCCACCAAATAAGAAGGAGAGGTAATACAATTCCAATGACCTGAGATGCACATGTGGGTCTTATTAGATCTTGCTAGACCGTTTCTTTAACAGGTTTTATCCCTCGCCAACTACTTAAGTGTGGAGAGCTGAAGCTATTGATGTCCTCCAGCGTTTAGTGTGGTATCTACATGAACGCTTGTATGGTCTGGCTACCCCAACAGGGAGGTTGAGGGGTCCTCTTGTTGTCTGTTGTCTGTGGCCTGTGGCCTGCCTTTCTGTCTGATGAGCAGTATGCTGCAAAAAGGATCTATCTCTGTCTGTCTGTTCTGTATCTATTTCCTTGGTGTTTCAGCTGACAAGGAAATCAGCTCCTATGTGTTTGCTTGTCTTGTTCAGTGCCTGCGAGTCGCAGTGAGTTTCATCGCATCCAACAGCAGCTGGAGTCCGAGAAGTTTCCTCCTTTCTTCCCCAACGGCCGCCCGCGGGCCTTCCACCAGCTCGACAGAGAGGAGCAGGCTCGCCACGAGAAGAAACGTCTTGCCGGTGAGGAGCGCATATCCCTCACACTCTCACACACTTCCTTTCTACCCCTCTCTCTCACTCTTCTCCACTGTTCTCCACTGTTCACTGTGCTCCAACTCCCTGGTACCTCCTAGGCTTATTTAGTGATTAAGTGATGCAATTAGTGTTCATAATACATCGTGTCTGTCTCATTCTCATGTCCTGTATTCACTTCTAATGTTGCTCACATGTGGAAGGTGATCAAGTCAGGCAATTGGAGTTGAATAGATGGCAATTGTTTTTTGAACGTGACTGCAAATAAATGTTTAAGGTGCGCATGTGTGCATGATTGTTTTTGTTTTTTGTCTGTGGTTTGTCTCCAGATTACTGTAGGAGGGCTTATAAGAAGGTGCATGTCACAAAGCTGGAGGCGAGAGTCACCACGATCTGCCAGAGGGAGAACTCGTTCTATGTGGACACCGTCCGAGCCTTCAGAGATCGCCGTTATGAGTTCAAGGGCTTGCATAAGGTAGCCCTCTTTATAGCACATCTGGGTTGACCGTGAGGCCTTTTGAAGTGTAAGACTATCAGGACTTGCAGGCACCATACTGCTTTCAAAAGGGATATACCAGATCTAAGTGACACTTCACCGATTAGCATTAAGCTTTGTATCTTTAGAAAACCAGTCATGTTCTCATGGCCGTGCATCATTCCCTCAGTTTGCCTAGGGATGGGAGAAATATGGATTTCAATGAAACCCGTGAATAGGACTTCCTGCTTTCAATGATGTAAAATGATGATTGAAATGATGACCAAATCGCTCAAATGTAACTGTTCAAAGAAAACATGTTCACCACTAACGTGACGTCTGCCACTGTTTGCCAAATGTGAATGCACCTGACCTGTCCCTGTCCCTCACGACTCTGTGTCCAGGTGTGGAAGAAGAAGCTGTCTCAGGCTCAGGACGCTGGCGATGCTGCCGAGGTCAAGCGCTGCAAGAACATGGAGATCCTGTACGAGTCCCTGCAGCTGGCCCACAAGTGCATCCTCAACTCCTTCTATGGCTACGTCATGAGGAAAGGGTACGAATGACCACACACACACACACACACACACACACACACACACACACACACACACACACACACACACACACACACTCATGGACCAGTGGCATGCACCAGCTCTTCACAATATCACTTAAGACGCATACACACACACACACACACACACACACATTTGAACCATTATGTCCACATGAAGAAAATGGTACAGGAACATAACAATTTAGGTTGCAGTACAATATATGCTCAAACTCATGGACCAGTGGCATGCACCAGCTCTTCACAATATCACTTAAGACACACACACACACACACTCACACACACTCACACACACTCACACACACACACACACACACACACACACACACACACACACACACACACACACACACACACACACACACACACACACACACACACACACACACGTGCAAAAGTGTTGTTAAGTATAGCATGGAATCAGTTTCCCGCGTGTCTGTAACCAATAGAAGGATCTCCTGACTCGGTCCTCTCTGCTCTTTAGAGCTCGCTGGTACTCCATGGAGATGGCAGGAATTGTGTGCTACACTGTCACTTAAGACATGCACACACACGCACACACAAGTACAAAAGTGTTGTGAAGTATCTCCTAATCTCCTGACTCGGTCCTCTGTGCTCTTTAGAGCTCGCTGGTACTCCATGGAGATGGCAGGAATTGTGTGCTACACAGGAGCTAACATCATCACCCAAGCCAGGGAGCTCATTGAACAGATTGGGTAAGACGCTGACGCAGTGTGGCTCAAGAGACGCTCAGTGGTCCTGAAATGCTTACTCTGCGACCCGTTTTCCGGCCCATTGTTGCCTTAACCCCTTCCTTGACACTCGGTTCTGCTCGGTTCTGCAGGAGACCTTTGGAGTTGGACACGGATGGAATTTGGTGTGTTCTACCCAACTCTTTTCCTGAGAACTTTGTCATCAAATCGACCAATGAGAAGAAGCCCAAAGTCACCATCTCTTACCCGGGAGCCATGCTTAACATCATGGTTAAGGTAACCTGGCCTATGTCCTCAATGGTGTTTTAGTTTGACAAAGCAGTACAGTAATTTCCCGCATATAAGCCGCATTGTGTATAAGCCGCAGGACAGTGTTTTATGCAAGTTAAAAGAAACAAAACCATACTAAACATCATATTAACTGGCCCCCTGTATTAACCTCATAGCTGAAGAAATTTAGCAAAATCAATGTATAAGCTGCGGCTAATAGTCGGGAAATTACGGTACTTCTTTTAACTGCATGTGTTAACGATTTTGTAATGATTGTTGTTTTGTTTTGTTTTGTTTTCTATAGGAGGGCTTTACCAATCACCAGTACCAGGAGCTGGTGGACCCGGCCAACCTGACCTACGAGACGCGCGCTGAGAACAGCATCTTCTTTGAGGTGGACGGGCCTTACCTGGCCATGATACTGCCCGCCTCCAAAGAAGAGGGCAAGAAGCTGAAGAAGAGGTAGTAGGACTCGAGAAATAAGCTTCTTTTATATGCAGGCTATCCTATCAGTCTCCGCATTGGATGGCAAAGTGTTATCAACGCCTAGCTATAGCAATGGCTGTCTATACAGTAACTCCGCTTGGGTGGCGTTCACATTTATTGCGTTTTTTTGTCTTGACATGAAACAAACCCAGTGTTGGTGGTGAATTAAAAACGTATTGGCAAATTAGCTTGGCAGACCTTACATGTTCTTTCAGTGCAGTTCCTCCTTGAGCTGACGTCACCCTGTATTCCAGGATAACGGGGTGTTGAGCCCCCCTACTGCTCTAGACAATCAGAGACGCTTGCCATGAACACGTGCCTTTGACAGCTCACGCGGCATCGCCTGCCTCGCTCTCACCTCCTCCACAGGTACGCCGTGTTTAACGAGGACGGCTCTCTGGCCGAGCTGAAGGGCTTCGAGGTGAAGCGCAGGGGAGAGCTGCAGCTCATCAAGATCTTCCAGTCGTCCGTGTTCGAGGCCTTCCTCAAGGGCACCACGCTGGAGGAGGTCTACGCCTCCGTGGCCAAAGTGGCCGACTACTGGCTGGACGTGCTCTACAGCAAGGTGTGTCTGCTGCGCTCATGCTAGCATATGGTGTTTGGTGGTCAGTGTTTCCCACAGAATTGAATTCTATTTGTGGTGGTAGTGTGTTTGTGCGCAAATTTGTTTAAAACGTACTTATGATGCTAACTGGATTTAATTGCGATTTAGCCAGTCGTCAACAACAGATTTTTTTTTTCATGTATTCTTTAAACATGCATGCATGTTTGTTGAGGGTCAGAGAGGCTGCACAAAGGTGTGCATAGCTCTACAATTAAAGGAGTTCATCCAGTTTAAGTAGTACAACATAAAATCATTGTGTGGTGGTCAGTGTTGATATTGTGGTGGGCCGCCACAAATAAGTCAATGTATGGGAAACACTGGTGGTGAATAATCATGTTATGCATAATGTACTAATAATGTAAAATACATACTCTACTCACAAAAAGATAGGGATATCTGGCTTTTGGGTGAAAGTACTGAAACATTGAACCGTTCAAAAAGTTTTAAGAGAAAGGTCGCATTAAGTTGACCTGTCAAGGTTATAGTGGATTTTAGGTTCATCCTGAAATTTCACCTCAAAGCTGAATATTTTTGAGAGTAGTGTTATTGAAGTCCTAGCTAGATTCAGTGATTTTAATCATGTTCGTTCCTCCTTCATCGGTATGCCCCTGTGGTCTGCACCCCTGCCCTCCTGTAGGCTGCCAACATGCCGGACACTGAGCTGTTTGAGCTCATCGCGGAGAACCGCTCCATGTCCCGTAAGCTGGAGGACTACGGCGAGCAGAAGTCCACCTCCATCAGCACGGCCAAGCGCCTGGCGGAGTTCCTGGGGGACCAGATGGTGAAGGACGCAGGGCTGAGTTGCCGTTACGTTATCTCGCGCAAACCCGAAGGCTCGCCCGTCACCGAGAGGTAGACTGAACCACTGGTTAACAGACTGGGTTATTCCAACAACAAACTGAAAGCCAAATGCCACACACACATCATGATTAAGTCTTACACCAGGGCTGCACTGGGTACACAGCTGAAGCACCTTGTTCGTGGAGCGAGGAAAAAAAGTTAGAAGACATACGTGTTATTCAATGACAAACACAACGTTTAGTTCACTAACTTTTTTAATGACCACTGTCACGAACACTCACACATGAACTGCACCATCAACATCCGTTCCTACACAAAAGTCCCTAGGTGTTCCTGTCACAATAAAAGTCCCTAGGTGATTTAATAGAAAATACATGTTATATTTCAGTTAACAATATGCACCACGATCACGTCTGGTGTAGCCAGTTTCATTGATTCCAATGGAAGCTATTTGTTGCAGCAGACACTACATGAACGGACCACATCAGTTACCTGCCCGGTGTACTGTAGCCTCCCTGTTACACCTTTAAAACATGAATGCCATTGGGATACATTTACAGAGGCTGAGTGCCTTAGATAGTTCTTTCAGACTCCAATGCTCTGCAATTCTTTCTGTCTTTTCCTGCAGGGCCATACCTTTGGCTATCTTCCAGGCAGAACCTTCAGTCAAAAAGCATTTCCTGCGCAAATGGCTGAAGATGCCCAGTCTTCATGAACTGGACATTAGATCTGTGAGTTGTGGCATATATTCCATTTGATTTACTAGTCTAGGTTGTAAAAATGATATTATGTTAACAAACTAGTATAAATGAAGATGGAATATTGTATATGTGTACTGTATATACAGTAGCAATCAGTTTATATAGACAGTTTATATAACCTTATGGAAGGTATATGCTTTAGACTACATACACTTTAGTTATTTGAAAGGATGTCTTTGCATGAATACCCACAGAACAATCGTCCCTTTGTAACTTCTTGCGTCTCCTAATCGCTCGCAGATCATTGACTGGAACTACTACATTGAGCGTCTGGGCAGTGCCATCCAGAAGATCATCACCATCCCGGCGGCACTGCAGCAGGTGAAGAACCCTGTGCCCAGGGTGCGCCACCCCGACTGGCTGCACAAGAAGCTGCTGGAGAAGAACGACATCTTCAAGCAGAAGAAGATCAGCGAGCTCTTCACCAGCGAGGGAAAGAGACAGGTACCCAATCAGTGCTCATCTCTCAGTTCTGTCACTCGTAAAAATGCACATGATTGCTTGATGTACTGTATCTATCTACAGTATCAATCTGGCTATCTACCTACAGTGGGGAGAATATTTTAACCCATAAAGTTGACTAAAAAAAGGAATATAAAATCATCTTTTAAAAATTGATTTTAGTGTCGTTTAAAAAAAAATGAGTGCAAATCCAACCTTTAAGGACACCGATTTTCTTTGTGAATGAAGAATAAATTGTAAATAAATAAATGTTCTTCCTTAACATAGGAGAGAATAAGTATTTGACCCCCAATGATTTTGCAACATTTATTCAGCTATGATGTTAATACAAGAGGCCAGTTGATATGGAATGAATATGGTTTTGTCTCTCCTGACCACTGCCCTCCTCCTCCTCCTCCTCCTCCTCTTCCCCCTCCTCCTCCTCCTCCTCCTCCTCCTCCTCCTCCTCCTCCTCTTCCTCCCCCTCCCTGTGTCAGGTGGCCCAGACGCTGGAGCCCGGGGAGGCGGCGGACATCGAGGACTTTGGGAAGCCTCCGCGGCCGCTGCAGCCGGCCATCCTCATCAGCACCAAGCGCAAGCGCGCGTCCCAGGGGGAGGAGAGCCAGGCGGAGTCCCAGGAGATGGAGCTCACGCAGTCCTGGAGGGAGATCCTCGGCCCGCCGCCCCCCAAGGGGCCCTCCAAGGTGAGGAGGGGGGGGGACACCTGTGTGGTTAGATAGGGGAGGTTCTTCCCAGCGTCAGCCCTTGGCCATCTTGTGTGTATGTAGCATGCAGATAAGATGTGTCTCAGTATATTAGAGTGTTTGTCTTTGATGTGGATTGTTTTTGTTACTTTGGAAAAGTCTTACTGAAAACAATGTCTCTTTGGTCCCCAGTGAATATATTCGCGGTCATCCAAAAATAGACCCTGTGTTGTTTTTAGATCAGAGTTTCCCTTTAAGATTACTATATTCTTGTTCTAGTTCTGATAGGAAATCGCTTAAAAGAGTTGTTATGCCTTCAATATAATACACTCGTCATCATTACATTTATGTTAGTGTGAAGTTGCCTGTCAGTCTATTCTACCACTGAAACTAGTGTAACTTGTGTCTGTGTGTCTGTGTGTCTGTCCGTGCGCGTGTGTGTGTGTGGGGGGGGGGGGGGGGGTGTGTGTGTGTGCACGTCTGTGTGTGTGTGTGTGTGTGTGTGTGTGTGTGTGTGTGTGTGTGTGTGTGTGTCCTGTCCCGTGCCCCAGGAGGAGCTGCTGGTGTGGCTGCGCTACCACAAGAAGAAGTGGGAGCTGCAGCTGCGCCAGAGGAAGGAGCGGCGCAAGAAGCGGCGGCTGGTGGACGGCGACTCCACACCAGCAGGGGGCGGCGTCATCCGGGACGGCCCCACCACCGCGCTGGGCACCTTCCTGCGCAAGACCGCCCGCAGCATGCTGGACATGCCCTGGCAGATCATACAGGTCAGACACAGCCACTGATCTATAAAGAATGCCTATCAACAATGAAGCCAATGGAACTGTCCCGAGTGGTCCCATAATGGCGGCGTGGTGTTCCAGTTCCATTGTTGCAGAACGGCAACATTCTTTTACTGTCTTTTACTGTCTATGCATTCCTATGGCAAGTGGTCCCATAATGGCCGCCGCCATGTAGGCTTCAGAATTTTGACGTAGATGCGCTATCCAGGTATTCTTTATAGATCAGTGGTCACAGCTGATGGCGTCATATGTTACATACACTACCGGTCAAAAGTTTGGGGTCACTTAGAATTTTCCATTCCACTATAGTTTTGACAGAACACCAGCTGAGATCAAGTGCATTGTTTTTTTTTATCAGGGCAGCAGTTTTCATATTACCGTAATTTCCCAACTGTTAGCCGTGCCTATTACATTGATTTTGCAACATTTATTCAGCTATGATGTTAATACAAGGGGCCAGTTAATATGGAATGAATATGGTTTTGTTTATTTTAATTTGCATTAAATACTGTCCTGTGGCTTATACACAATGTGGCTAATACACAGGAAATTACTGTATGTTATTACATAATTGCAGAAGGGCTCTCAACTGTTGTAGAAAGAAATATCTGATCTTTAATGCAATATCTGCATTGCCCATTATCAGTAGCCATTCACCCAACGGCTTCCACCTTGTGCCATTGCTCTTGGGAGAGTGGACCTTGCTATATGATTGACATATGAACGTAGCTTTCGATAAAAGTGTCTGCTGAATTGATAAATGTAAAAGAATTTAGAATAAAATCTCTGAAGTTGATCAATTAAAGGAGTATGTTGTGCTTGTGAATAACACTTATTCTCTGTGTTCTTGACTCTCTCCTCTTAGATTGCTGAGACCAGTCACCCAGGCCTGTTCAAGCTGTGGGCAGTGATAGGCAGTGACCTCCACTGCATGAAGCTCACCATCCCCAGAGTCTTCTACGTCAACCAGAAGATCCCTAAGCAGGACGAGGGACCCACATACAGAAAGGTTTGCCTTCCTTTAAAACTGGAATAAAATAACTGTAGCCGGTAGTAGCCACTGTGTACTTTATGTGGTAAACTGTACTGCATGGACCACAGAAGATGGTGTATCCATTGTGAAAAGTAAAAAATGAAGTGAATGTGTGTGAACTGTTGCCATTTTTTTGCAGGTGAACCGGATCCTCCCCCGCTCCAATGTGGTGTACTACCTCTACCAGTACACGGTACCTGAGGACATGTACCAGGAGCACATCAACGAGATCAACGCCGACCTCTCCGCTCCTGACATCGAGGGAGTGTACGAGACCCAGGTACAGTGCTGTGTACTGTTGGATATAGAGACCCAGGTACAGTGCTGTGTACTGTTGGATATAGAGACCCAGGTACAGTGCTGTGTACTGTTGGATATAGAGACCCAGGTACAGTGCTGTGTACTGTTGGATATAGAGACCCAGGTACAGTGCTGTGTACTGTTGGATATAGAGACCCAGGTACAGTGCTGTGTACTGTTGGATAGAGAGAGTATGAGACCCAGGTACAGTGCTGTGTACTGTTGGATATAGAGACCCAGGTACAGTGCTGTGTACTGTTGGATAGAGAGACCCAGGTACAGTGCTGTGTACTGTTGGATATAGAGACCCAGGTACAGTGCTGTGTACTGTTGGATATAGAGACCCAGGTACAGTGCTGTGTACTGTTGGATATAGAGACCCAGGTACAGTGCTGTGTACTGTTGGATAGAGAGACCCAGGTACAGTGCTGTGTACTGTTGGATATAGAGACCCAGGTACAGTGCTGTGTACTGTTGGATAGAGAGTGTATGAGACCCAGGTACAGTGCTGTGTACTGTTGGATAGAGAGACCCAGGTACAGTGCTGTGTACTGTTGGATAGAGAGACCCAGGTACAGTGCTGTGTACTGTTGGATAGAGAGAGGGAGTGTATGAGACCCAAGTACAATGCTGTGTACTGTTGGATAGGGAGAGGGAGTGTACGAGACCCAGGTACAATGCTGTGTACTGTTGGATAGAGAGAGGGAGTGTACGAGACCCAGGTACAGTGCTGTGTACTGTTGGATAGGGAGAGAGTTGCGTCTGTTCAGATTACATGGTTTCACTTACATGGATGACCTCAGCTGTGCTGTTCATTTTTAAACTTGTAGACAGACTCTACTGTAGACCAGTGGTCTCCAGCAGCTAGTGTAGGTAGGCAGCGTGTGTGTGTGTGTATGTGTGTGTGTGTGTGTGTGTGTGTGTGTGTGTGTGTGTGTGTGTGTGTGTGTGCAATCTGCGGTGCAAGCCTGTCAGTCGGTAAAATATGTAATGTCATGCTCTACAGCAGCCTACAAACAGAAGGTAAATTACCGTAAAGTTTAGCCTGCTGCTTTTGGGTGGAAATCAGCCATTCAGCCAATCAGCCGGAAGACACACTGCTGCACATTCATTTTGTTTAAGTAGCTCACAGAGGAACAATTGTTGGAGACCCGGCCTTGCTCTAGACATTGTAATGTTCAATGAATAGCAGCTTTACGAGTTTAAAGGGACACTTCACCGATCAGCATTAAGCTTTGTATCTTTAGAAATCATGTTTTTGAATGGTCGTGCATCATTCCCTCAGTTTGCCTTGAGATGGGAGATATACGGATTTCAATGTTGGACTTCCTGCTTTCAATGATGTAAAAATCATCATTTTGCATCATTGAAAGCAGGAAGTCCTATTCATGGGTTTCATTGAAATCCGTATTTCTCCCATCTCAAGGCAAACTGATGGAATGATGCGCGACCATTCAAAAACATGACTGGTTTTCTAAAGATGCAAAGCTTAATGCTAATCGGTGAAGTGTCCCTTTAATGTCTGTCACGTGGTAATTGTGGCCAGTATGTGAGCCCTGTAGACCTACTGTATCACCTCGTCAGCGACTCTTCCCAGAGTATTTGTATCGTGTTTTCACCGCTTGCCTTTTGGATCCAAAACAAAAGCATTTAAATGTGGACGAGAAGGTTTAGCTTGAATCTGCCGTTTCCGTTTGCGTTCCTCAGGTTCCCCTGCTGTTCAGAGCGCTGGTGCAGCTGGGCTGTATGTGCATGGTCAACAAGCAGGCCGTGCGTGACATGGCAGGCCGAGAGGCCGACACGTTTGACCTTGAACACCTGGAGATGAGATCACTGGCTCAGTTCAGTTACCTGGAACCTGGTAAGGGATTACCCTCAGCCAACAGCATCGTATTATTGCAACATTTTGTTAAATTGCTTTTTTGAATGTTCAATGTGAAATACTTCAAGTTTGTTATTACTTTTTTGCTTACATGCTTTTTGTTGCTGCTCTGAAGTGTTTTTACTCTATGTGGATTATATAATAATGGATAATGATGAATTTTATTTGCATTGTAGGCCTACTCTATATTGCAGCAATCTCAAAGTGCTCTATGCAAGTAGCATTGTGAAGTATTAGCTGTACTGAAATGGCCTCTCGCTATATGCAAGTACAGTAGTATTGAGAAGTGTTAGCTGTACTGAACTGGCCTCTCGCTATATGCTAGTAGTATTGTGAAGTATTAGCCGTACTGAACTGGCCTCTCGCTATATGCTAGTAGTATTGTGAAGTGTTAGCCGTACTGAACTGGCCTCTCGCTATATGCTGGTAGTATTGTGAAGTGTTAGCCGTACTGAAATGGCCTCTCGCTATATGCTAGTAGTATTGTGAAGTGTTAGCCGTACTGAAATGGCCTCTCGCTATATGCTAGTAGTATTGTGAAGTGTTAGCCGTACTGAACTGGCCTCTCGCTATATGCTAGTAGTATTGTGAAGTGTTAGCCGTACTGAAATGGCCTCTCTGTGAAGTGTTAGCCGTACTGAACTGGCCTCTCGCTATATGCTAGTAGTATTGTGAAGTATTAGCCGTACTGAAATGGCCTCTCGCTATATGCTAGTAGTATTGTGAAGTATTAGCCGTACTGAACTGGCCTCTCGCTATATGCAAGTAGTATTGTGAGGTGTCAGCCGTACTGAAATGGCCTCTCGCTATATGCTAGTAGTATTGTGAAGTATTAGCCGTACTGAACTGGCCTCTCGCTATATGCTAGTAGTATTGTGAAGTATTAGCCGTACTGAAATGGCCTCGCTATATGCTAGTAGTATTGTGAAGTATTAGCCGTACTGAACTGGCCTCTCGCTATATGCTAGTAGTATTGTGAAGTGTTAGCCGTACTGAAATGGCCTCTCGCTATATGCTAGTAGTATTGTGAAGTATTAGCCGTACTGAACTGGCCTCTGCTATATGCTAGTAGTATTGTGAAGTGTTAGCCGTACTGAAATGGCCTCTCTGTGAAGTGTTAGCCGTACTGAACTGGCCTCCTGCTATATGCAAGTAGTATTGTGAAGTATTAGCCGTACTGAACTGGCCTCCTGCTATATGGTAGTAGTATTGTGAAGTGTTAGCCGTACTGAAATGGCCTCTGCTGATGTATGTTCCTCCAGGCAGCGTGCGTCACATCTACCTGTACCACCACAGCCAAGGACACAAGGCGCTGTTCGGCCTCTTCATTCCGTCTCAACGCAAGGCCAGCGTGTTTGTGCTCGACACGGTGAGGGAACATCTCTCTCTCTCTTTCTTTCTCTCTCTCTTTCTTTCTCTCTTTCTTTCTTTCTTTCTTTCTTTCTTTCTTTCTTTCTTTCTTTCTTTCTTTCTTTCTTTCTTTCTTTCTTTCTTTCTTTCTTTCTCTCTCTCTCTCTCTCTCTCTCTCTCTCTCTCTCTCTCTCTCTCTCTCTCTCTCTCTCTCTCTCTCTCTCTCTCTCTCTCTCTCTCTCTCTCTCCCCCCCCGAGTCTCACAAAGTCACACAAAACAAGTGTCTCAGAAATGTCTTCACAGGGTCTACTGAATGTTATGTTGCTGACAGCAATAAGTTGAAAAGAACGTTTATTTTTATTGGATTAGTTTGTTTCTTTATATCTCAACAACACCAGCTTCATCCTACTTAGAGTCTTGAAGGTTTGAGATTTCTTCAATGATTTGGTGTGGTATTATGATATGCTTGGTGGGAGAACCTTTCTGCATTTTTCAAATGATATAAAAAAAATTCTGGCCCAGTTTTTTTTTTTTTTTTTTTTTTTTCATTTTTGGCACGGTTAGTTTGTGTTTCCATGTGTTGCAGAGAGTCTGCACCCTTGAAGATGCATGTTCTGATAGGACCTCTGTCTCTTCCTCGTGTCTGTGTCCCCTCCTGGGCTGGTTGGCTACAGGTGCGCAGTAACCAGATGCCCAACCTGAGCACTCTGTACGGGGCGGAGCGCACCGCTCTGCTGGAGAAGACCAGCGAGGACCTGCTGCCGCCAGAGAAGCACCAGTTCGAGGTGCGCGCCGAGAACGACCCAAAGGCCATCTACAGAGCTGTGCAGCGCATCCTCCTCAACTACAAGGTGCTCCCCCGCACTCTTATGCTTTTCTTAACATGCTGTTTGAACAGCATATCATATACATAGATAGATACCTTCCTACTTACCTACCTGACTGTTGATCTAAAAGCAGTCTATCTATCTATCTATCTATCTATCTATCTATCTTAATACCATATTAACTGGCCCGTATATAAACCTCATAACTAAAGAAAATGTTTGCAAAATCAATTATTAGCCACGGCTAATAGTTGGGAAATTACAGTAGACAGTTTTCGGGATGAGGTTCATGTTAGGATGCTGAAACAGTGTGTGTGTGTGTGTGTGTGTGTGTGTGTGTGTGTGTGTGTGTGTGTGTGTGTGTGTGTGTGTGTGTGTGTGTGTGTGTGTGTGTGTGTGTGTGTGTGTGTGTGTGTGTGTGTGTGTGTGTGTGTGTGTGTGTGTGTGTAGGAGGAGCGGCGTGGCCCCACCCTGATCGCGGTGCAGTCCAACTGGGAGCTGCGGCGGCTGGCGGCGGGCATGGCGGTGCTGGAGGAGTTCCCGGTGGTGCCGGTGCACGTGGTGGACGAGATCAGCTACAGCGTGCTGGACTGGCAGCGCCACGGCGCCCGCCGCATGATCAGACACTACCTCAACCTCGACAGCTGCCTCTCGCAGGCCTTCGACATGGCACGGTGGGCACTGGGCACCCCCCCCCCCCCCCCTCCACCTCCCCATCCTCACGCTACCCTACACACGGTCTTTGTATCATGCCTCTTTCACATCACTTTCACTCAGTCTCAGGAGTTTTGTAGCCAAGCCAACCAGATCTAGGGTTGGTCATTTGGGAAATACTTTTACATTTGCATTTATTCATTGAGATACTGTATAATCGAACAGCTAAGGGGTGTTGTTAGGCACGACGCGAAGCGGAGTGCCTAAAACCCCCTTAGCTGTTCGATTATACAGTATAACCCACGGACTCGAGTGGCTTATTGCTTTTCTAAAACGGTTACTACGTCGATCTAGCAAGATTTCATGAAACGAAGGCACAGCAACGACAATGTAACGAAGTATCCATAGATAATCTTTCTTCCGCCAAGAAATATATTCCCTCCTTATGAATGGTTGCCATGCAACAACAAGACGCAGCCACTGCTAGTTTTGTGCTAGCGCATTACTATAGAACGAAATGCGGTCAAGGTGTGAGTTTATCATGATATTTACAACGGCATCGAACGCGATTCAGCCAATCACAATCAAGGACCGGAACTATCCGTTTTAGAAGACGCTGTTATGCAAAGCAACTTGCATACATGTGTGTCAGTTCTGTTACAAGGGCCGTTGTCCCCTAGTCAGTGTCCCGCTCTAGGGCACAACAACGGAAGCTGGGAATTGAACCCTCAACTCAGCTAGCATTCTAGCTAGCCCAGCTAGACATTCACTACACTACATTAACACTGCCAAATGCTGGTAAAATGTGAGAGTGGCTGGTAGATTTCAGACACAAAGTCATATTTTTAACATTGGGTGGCAGGTTATTTTAACCAGGAATCTGCTATTGGCTGATACATTTTCACATTTTCAAATCTTAATTTCCACCCCTGCTACAGAAGGATCGTGATGTACTTCTGCTATGAGAAACGGATGTTTATGAACAATCAGTCTAGTCCCTGCTCCCTAATTCTGAATTCTGTACGCTTCACTGTAGATATCATGACGTTTTTAGATGCAATTTGCAATTTTCCTCCTCAATTAAAGAACATTTGTCTGTCTTTCTGCTTCCCAGCAGCTTACCTGTATCTTCTCCTCCCTCCTCCAGGTACTACCACCTGCCTGTGGGCAACCTGCCACAGGACGTGTCCATCTTCGGCTCGGACCTGTTCCTGGCGCGCCACCTGCGCAAGCACAACCACCTACTGTGGCTCTCGCCCACGACCCGGCCCGACCTGGGGGGCAAGGAGGCCGACGACAGCAGGCTGGTGATGGAGAGCGACGACCGCGCCTCGGTGGAGATCAACAGCCAGGGCTGCTACTCTACAGGTGACCCGCTGCAGCAGGGCCACTGTGTATTCTGTGTATCCACAGTTCATGCTGGTTTCTTATGGAGTACATACTGTACTGCCCGTTTCATTTAGAGCCCTGGACGTCTGATGCAGAGTGTTCATACCATTCATGTGTTTTGCTGTACGAGTCTAGGCAGAGCTAGTGTCTTCTTACTGTACATATTCAGATAGCCACTTAGAGCTGCTTTGTTGGTTATGGTTCCGCTTGTATTTTTTTTGTAGAAAGGGTCTGTGGACATCTGTTCTTGTTTAGCTGAAATCACAGAATTCAAATGTTTGTTGAAATATGAAAATGAAAGTTGAAGTGATTGAATCTGCAGCTATTGTTATTATGATGCATATTCTCCCTGCTGTTTGCCCACTGAGTGGGAAAAGCCCTCTTCCTCTCCTCCTTCTGAGCTAATGTCTATTTCCCTGTGATCTCCTGCAGTGTGTGTGGAGCTGGACATTCAGAGTCTGGCGGTCAACACCATTCTGCAGTCCCAGCACGTCAACGACATGGAGGGCGGGGCCAGCATGGGCGTCAGCTTCGACGTCATCCAGCACGCCTCCCTGGAGGAGATGATGTCGGGCAACCAGGCCGCCCCCGCCGTGGCCAGCTATGACGAGACGGCGCTCTGCTCCAACACCTTCAGGTTGGCCTCCCTCATCGGCATGCTCTCACTCCGCTGAGATATGTCTAGTACAGTCATTTCCTGTGTATTAGTCGCATTGTGTATAAGCCACCTGTAGGGCCTTGTTTTATGCAAGTTAGAAGAAGCAAAACCATGTTAATACCATTAACAACTGCCCTTGTGTATTAACCTCATAGCTGAAGAAATTTAGCTAAATCAATGTCTAAATTGCGGCTAATAGTTGGGAAATTACGGCATACATTATATTGCCACTTTGCAGTAATAATTTCACATTGGGTCCTTTTAAATCGGCTGTGGTTTGTCTACATTTGAAACGCTGACAGGATCCTGAAGAGCATGGTTGTTGGCTGGGTGCGTGAGATCACACAGTACCACAACGTCTACGCAGATAACCAGGTGATGCACTTCTACCGCTGGCTGCGATCGCCCAACTCTCTGCTCTACGACCCGGCCCTGCACCGCACCCTGAACAACATGATGAAGAAGATCTTCCTGCAGTGAGTGCACTCATAGTCTCATACAGAACCTTCCCAACTTTTGACACAATCCATGTTCATGCAGTCCCATTCATGGAAGAAGGTGGCAAAACATTTGCTGAAATGATATTAAATTATATTAATTTATATTAAGTGATATTTAAAAAAAAACACTATGAAAGTATCTATCCTGCTGTTAAGTGTGTCTTTGTGAATTTATCTCCAGGATGAGTGTGTAAGTAGCTGTAACTGGCGTTGTTCTTCTGTAGATTGGTTGCGGAGTTCAAGCGGCTTGGCTCCTCTGTAGTCTACGGCAACTTCAATCGGATCATCCTCTGCACCAAAAAACGGCGCATTGACGACGCCATCGCTTATGTGGAGTACATCACCAACAGGTCTGAAATGCCAGCAACCCATTTCCAGACCTTTTGTGGTACAAAGAGAGTTAAAGATGTTTAGAGTTTAATGTGTTGTTGCTCTGTTTCTCTGGCCGGTCTGAAACGTTAGCATTCACTCCCGGGAGATCTTCCACTCCCTCTCGCTCACCTTCTCGCGCTGCTGGGAGTTCCTGCTGTGGATGGATCCAGCCAACCATGGAGGGGTGAAGGGCAAGCTGCCCTCCAGCATCCTCTGCGGAGAGGTAGATATTCACGCTCCCAATACTGCACTGCTGCATCCCCCCCCCCAGACCCACCTACACAAGCAAACATAGGACTGTGTAGTCCGTTATGCGTTATGTACACCTCAGTGGTGTTATGTGTACTACATTCCAAACGTGTGTGTGTGTGTGTGTGTGTTTCTTTGTAGGATGGTGGTGGTAAGAAGAAAAAGGAAAAAGCGGAGGGGGAGGAGGAAGGAAGTGAGGAAGAGGAGGAGGAGGAGGATGAAGAGGAGGTGGGTGATGGGGAAGAGGATGTTGAGGACCTGATTGAGAGCAACTGGAACATCATGCAGTATCTCCCCCAAACGGCATCCTGTCAGAAGTACTACCTGATGATCATCTCGGGTAATGTCTCAACTCTCACTGCTGTCGACATTTTTATCTCGCTCTCTTCTCGTCTTAGACCAGGGGTCGGCAACCTGCGGCTCTAGAGCCGCATGCGGCTCTTTAGCGCCACCCTGGTGGCTCCCTGGAGCGTCTTCGAAAATGTATGAAAATGAATGGGGGGATTTTTGTTTGTTTGTTTTAATATGGTTTCTGTATGAGGACAAACATTCTTAACGTTTTCCAATGTTGTAAAAATGTGCATAATAAATATTAAAGTTCAGCATTTCTGTCAACGAAGGTTTGATAGCCTGCGACACACGTTTCAGGGCGGCGCCGTGCCAGGCAGGTGGCTGTAAACCTAGTTGTAAACAAACCGGCGGGTAGGCCTATGTCTGTATGGGCCATGCCATGGATCCCAAAGGGAAAAAGAGAAAGATAGCCGATGAGATCAGAGAATTTAAGGCAGAATGGACCGAATCATTTGCTTTCATTTCCATTGCGGAAGGATTGCCTGCATGTTTGCTTTGTAATGAGAAGTTGGCGAACAACAAAAAGAGAAAGACATTTAGAAATACATTTTCAGGGAAGGCATGCTACATTTGCAGCCGACTATCCAGTTGGGACTGAGAGAAAAAGTGCGATTGCAGTAGCCTACTTCTGGAGAAATTTTATTTCAACCTGAGAGATATTAAAACGTGGAAAACAACGGTTCACGGATGGTGATTACACGAAGTTGAACTTAAAGCACCATATACAGCGGAGAAGTCACGTGGTGTGTCATTCTCTCCGAGATGCGCTGCAGGGAAAAACATTTAATCATGAAAGCTCACTACCGTATGTAGCCTCGTTGTAGCCTAGCCTACTTAGTTATTTTGATAGTAGGCTAATATAGATAATATACACTTCATATAAGGCTTACATAAGGCTTTTCATTTTTTGCGGCTCCAGACAGATTTGTTTTTTGTTTTTTTGGTCCAAAATGGCTCTTTGAACATTTTGGGTTGCCGACCCCTGTCTTAGACATTCATTTGTCATCTAAGCCAATCCCAGCCTCCGTTACTCAGAACTGTGCATTTTAGAATATGTAGAGAATTGAGTGTGCTTGACCATGTAGAAACATTGATATTGTATATGGTCATGTAAATGATCATCATGCTAATGAGCATGAAATCCAACAGCAAAGTAACAGCATTGAACGTTGGTTGGTTCAGGTAACTTTTCAGTTTTTGTTAATTTGTCACTTTTTATTTAGGTTTTTCCATCCCTGATGTGTAATAAACTATTTGGCCTTTTACACTGATTTGTGATTGGTCCTCTAGCCTATATTGCAGCCGTCTATCACAGCATCGTTTTTTTAAGTAACAGCATTGAACGTTGGTTGGTTCAGTTAACTTTCTAGTTTTTGTTAATTTGTCACTTTTTATGTAGGTTTTTTCATCCCTGATGTGTAATAAACTATTTGGCCTTTTACACTGATTTGTGATTTGTCCTCTAGCCTATATTGCAGCTGTCTATCACAGCATGAGGGAGGAGCTTCGGCGGAACGCTCCCGGGACCACGCCCATCAAGAGGCGCGGTGGAAGCCAGGCCTCTCAGCAGGCAGCAGGGGACAGCAACTCCCTACCTGGTCAGTCGGGGTCCTCATCATTCACCACTACTTTACATATGACTACCAATGACTTTACTCTACTGCAACTGACCCTAGGCAGATGGGTTGGGCCCTTGAGTCGTGGATCTCTCTGAGGTTTCTTCCTATATGTATCTCCAATTCTAGGGAGTTTTTCCTTGCCCCTGTTACTCATGGGCTCTCCTTGAATGTTTAACACTCTGTAAAGCGCCATGAGACATGTGTTATGTTTTGGCGCTCTATAAGTGAAATTAAATTGACATTGAAATATGGTCCACACACACACACATACACACACGTATTTATGCTTGTACTGTAGGTATTGATATTGGAAGTCCGTTAATGGTGCTAATGAAGTGTGTAATGATCCGTCTCTCTGAACCTCCCCACAGGCATGATCAGCTTCTCTCAGGAGTACGTCTCCGGCGAGCTGACCCAGAACTTCTTCACCATCACCCAGAAGATCCAGAAGAAGGTGATGGGCACGCGCAACATGACCCTGCCCTCCGAGATGTTCCCCGTCCTGCCCGGCTCCCACCTGCCCCTCAACAACCCCGCCCTGGAGTTCATCAAATACGTCTGCCAGGTGAGCACCTGACATGTGAACGTACTGCAGGCAATACATGCATGTACTGTATGTCATAGGGGACAGTGGTGGCATACTGTAGCAGATAAGGAGCTGGGCTAGCAAACAGGAGGCAAAAGGGTTGAGGGTTCAATTCCTGGTTGGCACAGTTACGCCCTTTAGTAAGGCACTTGACCCTGAGTTACTCTGGGGAAACTAGCCCTTGTAAGAATTGAGGTATAATCAGGGGGTCAAGGCTGTGTTGATTAGCTTCGGCAAGTTAGCAAGCGCCATTTTCAATTATGGCGCCTCATGGAGCATTTAGAACCAGCTCCGTGCACGAAAATCTAGCCTAGCATCGGCCATTCATTTGTATGGAGGGCGGGACTTAGTCACGCTCTCCAGTTATATATAATACCTCCATGGGTATAATAATGTCAAGTGGTTTTGGATAAGAGAGCAGGCCGGGATGAGTAAGTAAGTAAACGCATCCCCCTCAGGATGCACCTCGGAAGAGATTCGGCCATTTTTTCACAGTAATACTGTAGGAGTTTTAGGATGGGACTAAAGTTACAAATGCACAAGCAGCCAGACAGCTACAATGCTACACTCTTGGGGAATGAACATGGGGGCTCATGAACATGCCCCCAGATTGTAGCGCTGCACCTCGAGAAACAGACATCTATGTGAAAAATCACCAGAATTCCCCTTTAATTATGTCTAGAACAGGAGTGAAGATGCTGTTTTCAGGCATCTCATTTCTGGTGCTCAGGTGCAAGATGCTCAAAGAGTAAGATGTTTCTGGCTCAGGGTAATACTGAAGTGTGTCATCCTCTCAGGTGCTGTCGTTGGATGGCAACATCGTGAACCAGGTGAACAAGCTGAAGCGAGACCTGCTGAGGCTGGTGGACGTGGGCGAGTTCTCCGACGACGCCCAGTTCCGTGACCCGTGCCACTCGTACGTCCTGCCAGAGGTCATCTGCCACCACTGCAACTTCTGCCGTGACCTTGACCTGTGCAAGGACCCCTCCATGGCACAGGTCTGTGTGTGTGTGTGTGTGTGTGTGTGTGTGTGTGTGTGTGTGTGTGTGTGTTGCCCTTTATTCTGTGCAAGGTACAGAAAACTACCACCAGGAATAACTGAAAGTAGCAGGGTGGGATAGTTTTGGAAGGTCAAGCAGAAAGTACACCTACACAGATTATGTGGGAGGAGGGGGGGCGGGGTTAAATGAATGTGAAACTGTGTTTTTATAACACATGACATTAGTTCACCGTCACCAACCTGTAATGTATGCAGCCAAGATGTTTGCCACAAGGAGTCCCCAAACCTCAGAGACTGTAAAATGTAATATGTACATGTACATTCAGAAAGCTCATCTCCGTAGCCACCGATTTCAGAACAGTGAAAGTCTGTGAGCTTTAGGGGAGCGACATGCAAACAGCATGATGAATTTGAACACTAATGGGAGTTGCAGCGATACAGAAACTGGATCTGTTTAATCAGATTTGAGTCATATTTTTAATAGGTTTTTATGAGCGGGAATTTATATTTGAGGCCTTTTATATGTTGCTGTTGCTGCTGCAGTTGTATATGGAGTTCTTCCATGGTAAAAAGGCAGTGTGTGTCTGGAGTGACTTTGGGAGTGGTATCGATCGTTTGGATCCCATAAAGGGACAAAGAAGGGCCATCTGTCCTTACTAACTGATCCTCACTCATTTCCTCTCTGTAGGATGGCAGTGTTCTGCCACAGTGGTTCTGCTCCAACTGCCAGGCCCAGTACGAGACGGACTCCATCGAGATGGCGCTGGTGGAGGCCCTGCAGAAGAAGCTGATGAGCTTCACCCTGCAGGACCTGGTGAGACACAGACCATGCCCACATACTATGCCCATATACTATGCCCACACACACCGCAGTCTCTACTTCAGCTTAGAACCGCAGTGTCCAGTTCCCACCAGTGATCACCCTCTCCACCCCTATCTTTTTATCAGGAGTGTGCCAAGTGCAAAGGAGTGAAGGAGGCCAACATGCCTCTGTACTGCCGCTGCGCTGGCGATTTCAAACTCACTTTCTCAACCAAGGTCAGTGGCATAATGCACCGAGCATCCAGCACTTAAGACGTATCTAACGCCTTAATTGCATCCAACATCAAACATTTAAGATGTATACCGCTTTATCATCAAAATCTCCCGCATTCTGTGGCTGACTTGTTTGATTCCTTTGCTTCCTTCCCGTCTAGAGCTTCTCCGAGCAGATAAGAGTGTTCCGGAACATTGCGGATCATTACAAGATGGGCTTCCTGCAGGAGACCATCGACTGGCTGCTTCTCATGAGCCCCCAGTTGGCCTAATGTGACAAAATCCCTAATAATAGTCATGTTAAAGGGATGGTCCGAACCATCCTTTTAATATTGAGCACACATCGGTGTCTTGTTCTGCAGATGGTGTTGTTCTGCAGATGGTGTTGTTCTGTAAGCTGTAAATATGACAACATGGAGAAATTGTACATAATGAGCGAGTGAAACGGTGAACAGCATTTGTGAAAACATGAAAACAGTTTTATTATGGGGATCTCTGAGATGAATGATGGACATTTTGGTGTTTTTTGTGTTTTTTTGGTAATAAATATTGTCTTTTATATTTAAAAGCATGTGCAGTGATCCTTCCCACTGGTGTTGTCGTCTTGTTTGTCTGCCAAACCGTAATACGTGTTGATGGTCTTATTGATCGCCTGGTGAGTGGCCCATTGACAGCAATAAGAAAAATGTGGTTTCACAGACGGGTAATTGATCTCTAATGTTCCTCTGTCATTTCTGTAATCAGCAGCTGGCAGTTTTGATAAGGTCATTGGTCCTCTTGTTAGGTTTGTTGCTTATTGCTTAATCATCAGAATACACTCCGATTGGACCAACATGTTTTCCCCCCATTGCAGCACAGCAGTTGAAGTGATCACAGATGGATCACCTTGCCCTCAAAAGCTTGTTACTGTGACTTTAAGTTTAAAAAGTTTTCACCCCTGGTTTGACAAAAATAGTAAATACACTTTTGGGCCATGATTCCCGGACACCAAACCCTGCACATCACCACCAACACACCATCCCTACTGTGGAGCATGATGGGGGTACAGCAGAATCATGCTGTCGGGATGCTCCTGGGCAGCAGGCCCTGGAAGGCTTGTTAAGGTAAAGGGTGAAATGAATGCAGCAAAATATGAATATGGAAATTCTAAACTCTGGAGGACAATCTGATTCAGTCTGCAAGAGAAGTACAACTTGGGAGAAGATTTATTTTCCAACAAGACAATGACCCAAAGCACGAAAGCTACTCAGAAATTGTTTAAAGACAACAAGAGGAACGTTGTTGAGTGCCCAAGACTTGACAGAGTGGCCACAAACAATAAGCGTGTCGTGTCGGGGTTCTGTTCTTCCAGTCGGGACTTTTTTTTTTCCGATCATTACCAGTGGACAATACATTATCCCTTACTTAGTAAATTCTTGTCAAAAAAGCCAAATGATATTGACCATGATTCCATTTTTTTTTTTAAAGCAATAAAAGGGCAAATGTCCAAGAGGGTGAAGTGCTTTTTATAGGCACTGTATATCACTGGATCCTGAAAGTGCAGATCACTGATAATGGGATTACCTATAGCATTTCAACATACATCCTCTCTGAACGTGATTGGTGAAAGGCAACCCCATCCTGAGCCCATCTCCTCATTACGCTAACCTCATTGCCCCACCCACAGCTCCATCCATCGTCTCACAAGACTCCGTGTTGGCTGATCGGTCTTCCTGTGGCCTCATAATACAATTTCACTCCTTGAAGTTCACGGGTTAATTCGATCAAGTGCTTTGGAAAGTCGGGGCTGAAAAGGAATTCTTATATTTTCCGATCACATCATTGTTCAGTTGTTCCTGGTAAGGTCTGTTTGTCATTGAGCGCCCGTGCTGGTCAGATCCGTTTCCAGGACCGTGTTCTTTCCCGTTCCAGACAATTATTCAGCTGTAACTAACAAGTGAGGGTTTTTTTCTCCCAATCACCAAAAGGAAAGATCCATTAAATTAAAAAAAAACAAAAAAAAAAAACATTTGGTGTCAGGTTTCTGCCTGAAGTGCTCCATCCATTGTGTCAGGGAAGAAGGCTGAGTGTGAGCCTGCCAGCACTCGTCGCCACAATCTTGTTATGGAAGCTATTTTGTGGGGAGAATAATGACCACATTGTATTTGTTACATGGACCCCTTCTCCCCAGGGAACTTTCACTCCTGTCCTCCAGCAAAACGACATCAATCGGTTTCGGAGATGAAAATGGTTATTGGAAATGAGGAGATGTATTGTCAGAATCACACTTTAACTTTTGGTTTGCACATGCATGTGAGTGGGCTACAGAAATAAACCAGAAAACATACAAATCAATGAAAAGAAACTACAATTTGGATACAAAACAGAATATACTGTAATTCACACTCTGTACTGTAATATAATGTATATTACTATGTTACATGCTGAGCTATGTTTTCATTCTGGCTCTCATTGTATCATGGACAAGCAGAGCCAGGTAAGCAGTAATACTGAACAATTCTGGTTGTGGATAATTCTGTTTTTCCCCCCTGCCAAATATCAATGACATTGAATACAGACTTGACTAAAGTAAGCTATTTATTATACTTAAGGCTTGGTATATGCACTGCAGTTATGGAATGTGTCTCTTGACGGCTTAGTTAATGTTGAGATTATAGATTTGTCCATTGGAGTGATGGTTGTATTCCTTGTCTCAGGCCTATGCGGCTATTTGTGGCTTGACATTTCTTCACTTCTGAAGCAAGAGTGCCACGAACCCGAGCACAGTCACTGTCCTGCTCCACGGCTGAGTGGCATCCTGTAGTGTGCTTGTGGCCGAGGGGTGAGAGAGTGAGCTGTCCATCATAGCGGCACCCCATCCGAGAGGTCTGAGTGCGTGGAGCCATAGCTTGTGAGGGTGAGGTCTGTAACGACGACGTGCTCAATGGGCTCATCAGAGGACTGGAAGAAAGAAATAAGTAAGAACAAACATACCAAGCATACAGACAACATAGAGACTTGATGGTATCTTTCAACATAATCTCATAAAAACTTTACGTTGTCAAATTTCCTCTCGCTGTAAATCTCATTTTTGTCAATGAAGGTCAGCATGATCCAGTCACAGATGATGGAACACTGAAGAAAAAAAAAACATATTTCAAAGTGGTCCTTGATGATAATTCTATTAGGATGCTTGATTAGAAATTAGATTACAAATCATGTGGCACTTACAATTCCAACTGATGTCATAGCTGTTACTGCGTTGATGATAGTTGGGACAATGTTGAATTTTCCAGCCTATAAGCATGTCAGAGTTAAAAGTTGTTTTGTTGTCCCTCTGTACGGATTAAAATAGAAGATTTACCTGCTCCTACTCACATGTCCGTGGACGATGATATCCAGTCGAATCCCGAAGGCCTTGATAAGTGTTCTGTACTCTTCACCATTCTTGCTGTAATACTTGGCAAATCTGAGGAGTTTACATCCAGACAGATCACATTACATCCTAATGTGTGCATTACAGCTAATGCACAGTATGTAAATTCAGCACTTACAAGTCAAATGAAATGTTTATACTGATGGGCCCACATTATGTGACTATTTTTGTAATTTTTTTTATATGGTATTCTATGTTATGTTATTTATCCTTTATTTAACCAGGGTAGTCATGTTGAGACAATAGCCTTTTTTTCCAAGTGAGCCCTGGCTAAAAGAGGCGTAACTAAGAAAAGACATCACATACAAAACTAAAACATACAATACAACACATAAACACCATTCAAGCAACAAAACAGGTAACATACTGTATATGAGTTAAACAGACACTCTAAACACATTCATATTGATAATCTAAAGCGTCTGCTGGTAAACACCCACCTGTAATTGTACCCTGAGTAAGGCAGGTTCTTGCGTGTGTCCAGTCTCCTGAAAGAGTAAGTGGGCACACACGCTAAAGGGTCCACATCAAAATTACACTTCCAGTTAATGAAGACTCCAATCACGCCTCCCTGGAAGGGCAAAAAAAAAGCTATGCTCTGGTCATGTGTTCAATAATAAATCAGATTTACCACTTAACAACTTTAACAACTTTTTTTTTTTTTTTACAGTATGTCTTACAATATGAATTACAACGTGATACCCTATTATAATACGTATTACAGTATGTGTTAGCACAAAGAAATACTCACAGTTCTGCATAATTCACTGAATTTCTCCCTGGCTTGCTCTGCGATGTAGCCCAGCCGGAAGACTGGGCAGTAGCGGTGAGTCTCTTCGTTGTAGTGGCACCGGGGCATATATTTGACCTTTCTCCCAGGTCTAGTGTTTCCCCTAACCATGCAGGAAAATGAAAATAAGCGTTATTTACTGTATCTATGGTCATCTTCTGGTTCAGGTCATACTCGAAAATGGAAATGGGTGGCTAACCTTAATACTTTGAATTTCGGAAAGTGTATGGCATTTTTGATGTATAGAGAAAAGTTGATAGCTTCTGCCAATGGCGGTTCTCTGTGGAGATGAGAAACACAATTAGAATTTCAGGAAAAGCACTCGGCTAGTAAATTGAGTCCACGACATAAAGCATCAGCTGACTGACTCTCAGTGCAACAAAGAAATCAAATGAATTCTACACGTCACCTAACAGCTGCAAAGGCCTCAATAGGACACCAAGACTGGATCTCACATGTCTTGAAGGTGTGATTATAGTACTGCACACAGCGTCCAGTTTGCTGTCCTTCAGGAACACAGTCCTCGGTCAGTCCACAAAGAATTCAGAATTCAGCCTTAAATGCCAGTTTCATTTAGTAGTTAGCAAACTTTCACCTACCATTGCCATCAAGGTTTATTTCCCCAGCAACACAGTCAGAATCTTTTGTGCAGTTTGCTTTGAACACACGGTAGTCCTGATGGGAAAATGTGGGATATGAATTTAAAGGGCATTCTGCAAGTCATAGCAGTTCTGAAATGTGTAACATGCTTTACCAACATGCTGTAGAAGGTGCCATTCAATTCAAAAAGCACATACAATTTTCAACAGGTGTTTATGGCAAAATACCCAATACTTTAGTGTAGTACAGTAATTTCCCGCATATAAGCCGCATTGTGTATAAGCCGCAGGACAGTGTTTTATACAAGTTAAAAGAAACAAAACCATATTAGCACCATATTAACTGCCCCTCTGTATTAACCTCATAGTGGAATTTTTTTTGCAAAATCAATGTATAAGACGCGGCTTATAGTCAGGAAATTACTAAACTACTGTATCGTGTAGTTACTGAAATGAAGAAAATCTGAATATTACAGTATTGCATTCACACTCATTTGCGGTCAATTCAGACTCAATTTGTCAACCAACCAATTCATATTTTTTTCTGAAATTCAAGATGCTGGGTAATATGAAATGAAACCATTTCTTCTTTACAGTACTAAATACATGTTGTTTACCTCTGCACACGTGCCCTGTTTCTGGTCATGTGTGACTTCACGCCTCAAGATGGTGCTGATAACATCTCCGCCCTGCAAAAACAGAAGGCAATATATCAGTAGATAGATAGATAGATGATAGATAGATACTTTATTGATCCCCAAGGGCAAATTCAAGAACCAAAACCAGTACCAAACACATGCCCAATACACAGACATTTATCATTTCTCCATTACCATTCTGACCTCACCGTCATTTTCCCATCCCATTTCCATATTAGAAGTGTAATTATTATAATAAAATTGGCTGTGCATGGTTTTCCATGTTATTAATTTAGTAACCAGAGCAACAGAGGCACAATAATTAAACCATAAAACCATGATGCCATTTTACACTTCAGTCAGTGCTGTATGTGACACTCTCATAGATGTAGTAGATCTGTACCCCTCATGTATTTGATATATTGTCTGCCCACTCCGGTGGGTATACTGAACGCACTTCTATGGAGATAAAACTAAAGGCAGCTGCAAATGGCCCTCCTTCAGACACGCTTTGTGTACCTCAGAAGGATGGACATATTCCACCATGTCCAGCACATTGTCCCCCTGCAGGGCCACGCCTCTCATCATGGTATAGACGGAGCTCTCAGGCCTGGTCTCCGTGTCCTGGTACGCCTTCTGACTTATGAACACATACCTAAGAAATCATGTGAAATATGGACATAATCAAAACACTGTCATTTCCCCTTGGGGATTAATAAAGTATATCTATCTATCGATCGATCGATCTATCTATCTATCTATAAGGGGATATGCACCCATCAGTGCACATAATAATAATAATAATATGTTTATTTATATAACAAAGTTTTAAAAAGATTCATGATGACATGCCTCTTTCCTCACTCTGATCTCATCGTCAGCCAAACATCAAAATACTGGTGTATCTTTCATCAAATCTATTCGTTTGACTTTTTCACAAACGCATGGCAGTATTGGTGCAAATCAGACCAATGCTATACGTGACTTTTCTGGCAAACGCCTGCATTTCCTTTACCTGACGTTTCCCCATTCTTTTTGCAAACTGAAATTAAAATTTAACGTACAAGATGGATCCATTTATAATACACAATGAGAAAAATGTTGGCCACAGTCATCAAGATCAGTCTGATACTGAACATTCCATTTACCATCCAAGACAGTGTGGTCACATTTTATTCACAATCACTGCATGTAGGCTAATGCTCTGCTCAGTAGCAATTTACAATCAATTGAATTTGTAGTCAGTCTCATCTCAGTTTCAGTCTTCAACACCCATTGCTCAGTCAACTTCAATGTGCAGGCCTAGTGTAATGTACACCACAAATCAAACCAACAGCATTGTCAAAAGAGCATCATGCACATTTAGCTGAAGGACAGACAAAGGACTGTAACACCTCTCAGTAGACTTGTTAGTATCAATGTCACAAGAGAAAATATCTTAACTCTGGATGTTTGCAAATAATTAATTTCCTATAATGATATTGGTGCATAAATAAATAAACAAATAAATGCAAGTAGGCTATTATTTGCATACACTGTAGATGAGAGGCATCTTGTTGCAATGATTTTGGCAAATTATGCAAGAAATCTGTTAAGTTCTAAAAAGCAATAGCCTAGATTAAGTTAGATTTGCACCGATAGGTTCAATCATTTTGCTTTGAATAACTTACCAAATGAAGTATGTGATAACTAGAAACTGGACTCCTCGGTATATAACTCCAAGTTTTCTGTTTCTCACCACCATTACCTTAGGAGTCTCATAGCCAAGAAAAAAGCCAAGAAAATATTCCTTGAGAAAGTGTATGACACCCATATTAATTTCTCTTACAGTTTGCCCTGTCGGATGCACTGTCTCGTCGATGAAAATGAATCGGACTCTGACTCACTCACTCACTCATTCTCTGTCCATCTCTCTCATACACGCGCAAACGCGCGCAAGCACGTACACTCACTTGCGGATCGAACGCACTCGCATTCCCCATAACAACTTTTAATTTAATCTAAATCTAAAATGTGAATCTAAGCCCAAATCAAATGTAACTAAATTCTACAGGTGCAGCAATGTAATGGGAATTGCAATGAGTTGAAAACGATGTTCAATTGTTCACCAAAACAAAACGTTTTTTTTGTCAGGCACATATACAGCCATCAAAACTGAGGTCCTATTACGTAGGACACATAACAGACACGTGTGTTGCCTACTCTTGAGCACGCAAGTTGGCATGCTCCTTTGCCTGTTCGTGGATTTTCTACTTTTTTGACTGAAATCCCCTGATTTGACAGCTGACAATGGGTGGATTGCAAAAGAAAAAGGTAGTAAAACAAACTATATACATCAAACAACAAATGCAATCTATACGAAACTGAATATATTTTGTGCACCAACGGTAACTGTGAATATCTGTGAATTTAGACTGCTAGCTACGCTAGCTAGTCGGACTTGAGTCTTTTTTACTAGCCTAGTTGGATAAAAACCTTGAAATATTGGCACTTTCAACACTACCAGAAGGACCAATCGGTTATGTTTCTAATATGTTTCGCTCAATAAGTAACAATAATTGTTAGTCGTTGACAATACAAACCTTGTCCTTTTCACATTTTGACATTCTTACTAAATTTAGCACGGACTCTGCTAGCTCTAGTTCGTTGTTTACTACAATCGACAGTCACTTGTCACTAGCTGCTAATTTATTTCTTACTTTACACTGTTTAAATTGTGTCTTTTACTCTGTAATTATTATGATATCGCGACCAGAGTTATGTTACTTACTTGGTAATTTGGCAGGACCATAAGGTATATTAGCCATGTGACATGGTCTCTGCTAGCAGTTACAAGCACTCACTTGAGGTGTGTAGTGTGCCTTACACTGATGGGTGATGAACGAGGAGTATCAACATAAGTTTCGGAGCGCCCAAAGTATTTTTGTTTGTCATTTTGTTTTATTTTTTAATGCAAATCAAGACTTTTCTGAAACATTTGTACTTGGCTCAACAAGTGTAGCATTTTGTGGCATTCTAATTTGCTGTAAACTGCCCTAGGTCAGTCATGATAAAACAAAGTTGTTGTTTGAGATTTATGGAAGTACATATGGTCCTGTTTGATCTGTGATGTCTTTTTTTGTGTGTGACTAAGCAGAATCTATGTTGACTTCTTTTACAGTACGAGAGTGGGTCGGCCACAAATTACATCACCAGAAACAAGGCCCGAAAGAAGCTTCAGCTGAGCCTGGCAGATTTCAGGTAGTCAAACTATTCCTGAGATAACTGTTTCTTGCATGAATATGACAACCTACTAGTTTCACAATTATTCACAGTTTTTTCAACCATAGCCTTGTGAACACTGTTCTTGTCACAGATAAAGGTTAAGATAAAGATTAAAACAGAAGACTACTTTATAGTTCAATGTTTAAAGGACTGAAATTGTCTTCACCCTATCTGCAGGCGTCTGTGCATTTTAAAAGGAATCTACCCTCATGAACCAAAACACAAGAAGAAGGTAAACAAGGGATCCACAGCCCCTAGGACCTTCTACCTTCTGAAAGACATCCGCTTCCTCCTGCATGAGCCCATTGTGGGGAAATTCAGAGAATATAAGGTAGGTTCCTCATCCATTTAAGTATGTAATAGTTCATTGCATTTGCTGCAATACTCTTGTCACCAGGGACAATGAAAGTGCATTTTAACTCTGACTTTGTGCCTTGGTCAGATTGTGTCAGGTTTTTGGTCAGGTTGTGTATTTCTAATGTCAGCCAACTAACCTTGGCTCGGCTCATTTCCCTGATGAAGAGGAACACTTTGGCAGTATGTCTTGGCTTTGACATGGTGCTCAGACTCTCGTATCTGGACTTTATGGAGTTCATCACCTTGAACTTTGACATACTAAGCATATGTAGTCTTGAATGCAAAGTGAATAATGTTATGAGCACTGTTTTGTTGCGGCATCGTATCTGCCTGCAGTATTAATTCAATGGGAATGTGTTTGACCCATTGAGTTTTTCATGCCCATAGGAGAGTGGGAGCATGTATAGTAGGGGCTGCGAAATAACAGTGTATGGGTCGTCTCGTCTGTGTGTCGTGCAGGTGTTTGTACGGAAGCTCCGCAAAGCATACGGAAAAGCAGAGTGGACCGGGGTGCAGAGGTTAAGGGACAACAAGCCAGGCTACAAATTGGACCACATTGTGAAGGAGAGGTGAGAACCGGGATGCATTTTCACTTTTCCTCCAGTAGATGGCGAGATATTACTCAGAATAATATCACTGACATCTGTTCACATCTCTTGTCTCAGGTACCCAACGTTCATTGATGCTGTTCGCGATGTCGACGACGCCCTTGCCATGTGCTTCCTCTTCTCCACCTTTGCCCGCACGGGCAAATGCCACGTCCAGACCATCCAGCTGTGCCGACGCCTGACGGTGGAGTGGATGAACTACATCATCACCTCTCGCGCTCTACGGAAGGTAGGAGACGCACACGGCTCGTTTGAGGTTTCTAGGCTAAGGAAGCCCAAGAAGTACAAAAAAGTGCCTACAGCCATTCTACTGTTGTTGTTATGATTATTCTTCAGCAAAGACTTTGTCTACTATTTTTTCAAAGTGCGAACCCTTCCTGCCTTTTTTTATGATTGTAGTATTGCACAGCTTGGCCTCAGGCTGCTCCAGATGCACTGAAATAAAGGGCCGTTCACACCAAGAACGATAATGATAACTATAAACAAATATCGCTCTCATTAATATGAATGACAGCGTTCACACCTAAACTATAACGATAACGACATGAAGAACGATATTGTTGTTGATCACTTTCAGAGCGATTTTGAGAACGATAAAAAGCTAACAGCCAATCAGAACCCATAATATTCTAGCCATCACATTCATTAACATGAGGAGAGACTTTTCTTATCGTTGGCCAGTGTGGACACTTTTATCGTTATGGTTATAGTTATCGTTGTCGTTATCGTTCTTGGTGTGAACGGCCCTTAAGTCTTGTGTTGTCTTTCCCGTCAGGTGTTCCTCTCCATCAAGGGGATCTACTACCAGGCTGAGGTTCTGGGACAGACGGTGACCTGGCTCGTGCCCTATCAGTTTGCTCATGACGTAAGTATGGCTTCGTCTGTCGTGAACTTCGCGCAGCGCGGCTTTTTAGCATAACCAGTGGGATCATGTTGTGTATCCAGTGTGCTTTCTCTGTTTACAGTACAGTATGGTGTTCTATTCAATTGACCGTGTTGAATTGTCATCATGCAGAAGACCCTTTGTCCAATGTTTTTCATTTGTTACGTATTCAGTTGTCAGTGCAGTTTGATGTTGAGAACTGAATGTGTTGAGAGCAGAATCTGTGTTCCAGAGTCACTTTGGCTGCCAAGTGTCTCGATGCTGCCTTGCAGAGATGCACACATGGACAGTTGTGGACAATATGGATGTGTACTGTAGTTTTTCTTATTGTTATGCTACTTTCTAGTCCACTGCATCAACAGTTGGTTCCCTTATGGTGACAGTGGATGGGCAAGCTGGTCTGCTGAGATGATGGGAGCATTAATTGCATTGTGTGCAACTCCAGTGGATCTGTGCTGTATGCAAAGTATATGTGTTGACTGATTTTTGGCTTAACCTGTGGATACCAACGTTGAGTTAGAGATAATTGAGTCAATGTGCGATCTTGACTTTTAGGAATTTTGACATAAGGTTATCTTGTCAGGTTTGACTTTGTCGGCCCCTCAAAAGGTGTATTTATCTCCTTTTGAAAGGGAAGTCATGTTTCTAACCCCAGGTTGGTAAATGGTTAAGAGAAGGTTTGATGGTGTGGTGGTTAAATAGTATTAGGCATGGTCTTCTGCTGTGAACTTGAACAGATAACATTAAGTCCAGGTTCATTGGGCACTTCCTGCTCGATTCCCACAGAAAGGAAGCCAGTGAGTATAGAACTGGGACCTTGAAAGGCGTTTGACTGTGATGTTGAAATGCATAACGTTTTGTTGGCACACCTACCACTTCCATTAAGTTAGAGGTTCGATCTGTTAGCGAGTGCACGTTGCATTGTGAGGTCAGCATTGATCTCAAGTCTGAGACCCATTGCAGTGCTGATAGAGAACAGGGATAAGGGATCTAGTGCTAATAGCTAATTAGCTTGCTCCTGTTGGACTTCATCAAAGATCCTTCATTACTGACAACATAGAGCAACATAATGCATCTCTATGGAAGCAAAATTCGAACAGTTCCTGTCTGCTTAAAGAGGTGTGTCGCAAAGACGTCTTAGTGGGATATCGATCTCTGTCAGATTGGCAAGCAGTTCAGTTAGAATGTAACGTCACTTTCTAGGTCTGCTTAAAGGGGGATTTCCCCCCCTCCCCTTTTTGCGAAAACATAACGCGAATGTTCAAACATTTGCGCCTTTTGCTCCGCTTTAACCCTCTCTGATTTTATCCTTTCAGCATCCCACCGATGTGGACTACAGAGTAATGGCCACCTTCACAGAGCTTTACACAACCATCATGGGCTTCGTCAACTACCGTCTGTACCAGACCCTCAACCTTACATACCCTCCCAAGGTACCTGCTCAACTTGAGCTCTTCCTCTTGTGTCGCAACATTCTGTATTGTCGTATTACAGCAGTAGAATATTGTGGTAACAGTTGAATTGTTCTGCTTTCCACAGCTGGACAGTAAATCTGAAACGGGACTGAAAGCAGAGCACGAGGAAGGCTATGCCATGGACTCTGAAAGCTATATGGAGGTTTACATCAGTCTTTGTCTTATCGTTTTTTTTTTTTTCAGTCTGTATTGTTTTGTTGGTCTTGCTATACTTAATGCCAGTGTTATGTTATCCATGATGTGGAGGGCACTTTGATTGGGGACAAAACATTAAGTGTTCATTGGAAGATGTGTTCTGTGTCAAATTCATAGTTCATGTTGTAATCAGACGGCTATGTTCTATGTCACTAATGTGTCTGGAATCAACACACTGACAACTTTGTTGTAAACTTGCTGTGTTATTAATTTGTAGGTAAATGAAGACATAAGATGGATCAGAAATATCCTGTCTTGACATGACCTGAGTGGCATGAGTGTAAACATTTGCCCTGTTTTGTCTTCAGAAACTGTCGGCCTTGAGTGCCAGCTTGGCTCGAGTGGTCAGCACGGCAGAGGAGGAAGAAGCTGAGGCTGACCACTTTCCTGCTGAAGGGGTAAATATTCACATCACATCACTTGACATCACACAGTAGTATATGTGAGGAGTTCAGATACATAACCCTCTAAATCCGTCTTTTACTTTTAAATAAGCTTTTTTTTTTCAATCAGGCTCCTATAGGTTTTTTGCCTACAAATCAATATTTCCGACCAGGAAGAGAGTGGTATTTAGCAGGTTTCGAAGATAATTCATTTGATTAATGTATACTATGTGTGGACAGCATTCACTCACCATCGTTATCCCATTCTTAGCATCTCATTTTTGACGGCGATGTTGTTTAGAGGCTTTTTATATCGGAACATATGCAATCACATACAGTAAAGCTTTTAATAACTTGCCTCATTTTTATTTGATACCATTTTTTTTACTAAGAAAACAAAGAAATGCTTTCCCCCTTTTTTATCCTTATTTTGATATTCATAGCATTGTCATAATTTTTATTTGATTTAATTTGTTATTCTCATTGGTAGCCAGCTGGCATGATAGCTGTGCACAAAAAACAAAAAACCTCCTTCCTGGCGACTTAAGAGGCATGCTGGTGAGGGATACTAGCATCCATACGCTTTAGCTCCCTTGCTAGTGCACTCGTGACCCAATCCCGAGGCACTACAAGTTGCGAGACAGGTGCAGGGGTGAGCCGGTCAAACACAATACAGTTCCATGTAGTTTGAAGTGTTGAGGTATGTGTAATTTGTAAGTATTAAGAGTGCACATCGAAACCTAAGTGTAGGCTATGTTTACTTAAGAGAGGAACTATTGTTTGCTATAGTTTGTGTGGGTTGTAAGGTGTGCACAGGGTTACAGAATGATTGAAAGAATTGGAAGACAATGGGGAAATTCCATCATAGTTTGTTTCATTCCCAATTTAATCCTTAAATTATCATTATCACCTGTGATTTGCCAAAAAAAAGTCTTTGCTGTTATTGAAAAAGATTTAGTATGGGTATGGAGGGGCCATTTGAAACTGCAGTATCTAGATAATTACTTGTGCCAGGTTCTTTTGCATTTTGAGGAAATATCTGGTACAATTACTCCTGAGTGCTGACTTCTAGGAATGTAGCACAAGTTCCTTGAATTTCTTGAAAATATTGATGCAGTGACATCTGGCAGCAGATATGAAGACCTATTGAGGGAGCGTTGGTAAAGGCAGGTGTATAGCTTTACATATAGAATATTTAAAGACGCACTCCAGCCATTGATAAACATGAATATGTATCTTCCTTGGACTATGATGAGTGTTTACGGTTTGTTTCTTACCAAAAGATTCCTTCATGGCCATGAAACAGCTTTTATGCATCTCTGCTCCCTCTGCCTCCTCTCTGTTGTGGGGATGTCTGGCGTCGTCATTCACACTGTCCCCTTAATAGTCCACCATCTTGATGGCTGAATGAAGTGTAAGACGAGTCTGGTTTCCATACTGTAATCTCAGTGAGGAAATGAATGGAGAGGAGCCAGGCCATTAGTTTTGTCCTTCCTGGGTGAATAACTCGGAGCTCACCGTGCTTCATTCTGTAATAGGCATTGGCATTCAGAATAGTATTTGCATTATAACACAAAGACGGGCACATGATTTATACAGGGCACCCACTGGAGTTAGATGTCAACAAAGTTCAGGGTCAACAAGACTTGGCTGCTCTACTTGCGTTACACTTGCGTTATGGTTGTTCTACATTAAATGTGTGGAAGACGACGGTACTCTCTAATTGCCCCCTCTAGTATATCAGTAGGTAACAAACAAGCTCAGTGCCAACCGTTTGACACCTTACGAGAGATGTGTTGAACAAGAGGGTGAGTCGTCATGGTTTCCCGTTAAAGGTGTGAAGCAAACAGCGTGATGCAAGCAAGTGAGGTGCCGTACCCTCACCTCTCTGGCTGTGCTCTACGTGTCTTTCCGTTCATGTTAATGTGGTGTCAAATCCCAGCGGGTGGTAAACGGATTGGCTCTCTTCTCCATACTGATTGTTTCCAGGAGGACATGGCTGATCTGGAGGCTCGTGAGAAGGAGCAGAAGGAGCAGGATGCCCAGAAGCGTCTCTTCGAGGGGCTGAAGTTCTACCTCAACAGGGAGGTGCCCCGCGAGTCCCTGGCCTTTGTCATCAGGTGAGCTTGGGTGTCTGCATGGAGACTAACAGGCTATGGGCCTGGTCCAGTATCTCAGTCCTGTCTCTCCCTAAGATAACGAAAGCACTGAAAAGCTAACTATACATCTTCCCACACACAACTACACAGATCACCACTGAAAATGAAAATATATGGAATGAAGTGTTGTCCATCCATTTGTTGAAGGTTTTGAAATTCTGGTTAGATTATGTCATTTTTAAATGTAAAATGGCTGCTCCTGGTATGCTTCATAAAAAGTGGTCCTCCCAACAGAACTTGGATATTTACAGAGCAAATATAGTTGAGTGGTTTCTTATCTAGTTTTGCTCCGATTAAGGGACTTTGTTCCTCACTCCTATCTCCAAATGTCTCCATTCATATTGTTGGCTGTATTGACCCATCATGAGTCAGTTTCCCAGTGGGAGGTGGATCACATGTTGTGCATAGTAGTAGTAGTAATTAGTCATGCTAAATAGTGCTTATGTCATCCCCCCTCTCTCAGGTGTTTCGGTGGCCAGGTGTCCTGGGACAAGTCTCTGTGTATCGGCAGCACGTATGACGTGACGGACGAGACCATAACACATCACATCGTGGACAGGCCGAGCATAGATAAGCAGTACATCAACAGGTGAGTGACGCCTACTCTCTTCCTGCCGCCCTGGAGCGATGTACAGAACAAGCACTGTGTTTCTGGTTCTTGTTTTTCAGCTTGCAATTATGTCTCCGTGGTGTCTGCTTGATGTTCTGCCTCTTATGACGACATTCAAATGTCTTCAGGCGTTCGAAGCGCTGCTTTCCACTGCTCATGTCTGCAGATGTTCCAATAGTTTTCTTGTTCTTGGGGTTGTTTTCTGTCCCACTTAACCCAGAGGGGTGAGCAGGCCAACAGTGGCCTTCTGTGAGATACCCAAGTCTCAATGGCACCCTATTATGGTGGGCTTCCTGAGGGAGGAGGTGCGTGCGTGAGCGGAGGTGGGGGAGGGATGTGCGGGCAGTCACACATGATGGATCCTCAGCCCCCCCCCCCCCCCCCCCCGCTCTCCAGCTCTGCTTTACATGGCAGTAGGACAGAACAGCCTTTATTCCTATAGAAGCCACCCCCACACAGACATGCATGCTTAACTATATGCAGCATTCACTGGCACATGTCAATGTTGTTGTTTTCACAAAGCTATTATTTCTCAACCTGCATGTATTCTGTGAACAATCATCTGCAAAACCTAGGCTTTTAGGCTTTTAATTGTGGAAATGCTTAATTTTGTCTTTAGTGTGGTGAAGTCTGTATACTAAGATGCATACCAATATCATTGACTGTTAGGGGAACTTCCCTAACTTCTAACTATCTTCATACAAGTCCTGTGCTCACCAGGTCAAAACTGACTCCTTCTCTGTTGGCAGGTACTACATCCAGCCCCAGTGGGTGTACGACTCCATCAACGGCAAGGTGAAGCTCCCGGTGGAGGACTACTTCCTGGGAGTCAGCCTACCCCCTCACCTCTCGCCCTTCGTGGAGGAGAAGGAGGGCGACTACGTCCCTCCAGAGAAGCTGAAGCTTATGGCTCTTCAGCGCGGGGAGCAGCCAGGTAATAATAACCCCCCTACAGCTGCTCCTCAGACCCAGAGATCTGTTGTTATTACAGTGCATGAAAATGCACTGTACTGTTCTTCCAAGGCTTCTTCTTCTTCTTATTATTATTCCGCTGATCAAATTCATTTTTTCTATTCAGCTTGAACCGTTTAACTTAGAAACTTCATTCAAACGTCGCAACGTAGGTCTTAAATAGGGGAAGGCTGCTAAGTATTTTTCAACTTTGTAACTTTTATACTTTTTAAACTATAAATTAAAAACTATTACAAATTTCCCCATAGACTTAACATTGGCCTCTATGACATCACAATCGGATCATTAAGCAATTAGAATCTTATGCCAGGTGGCCAGCCCCACCTGCAGCAGCTCTCTCTCTCTCTCAGGCTACATACACTGGCTCTCTTAAGACTAGACAGTTAAATTGATTACACCTGTATCTGTATCCACTACTCTCAGTAGAGAGCTGTGTCTCTCCAGTCTACAAGAATATAAGGCACATTCCATCCAACTTTCTATCCATTCATCTTCTTCAGACCATTCACTCATCCACCCATTAAACTGTCTATCAACATCTATTAAACAATCTGCCTATCAACATCCATTAAACTCTCTGTCTATCAACATTAATTAGACTATCTACATTCAACTTTTAAATGATTTACTCTGTCTCAGGCTTTAAGCACACTCTCTCTTAAGACTAGCCAGTTAAATTGATTACACCTGTATCAACTACTCTCAGAGAGCTGTATCAGTGTCTCTCTTAACAAGAATATAAGGCACATTCCATCCAACCTTCTATCCATTCATCTTCTTCAGACCATTCACTCATCCACCCATTAAACTGTCAATCAATATCTATTAAACAATCTGCCTATCAACATCCATTAAAGGGATATTCCGCCATTTGTGGAAATACGCTCATTTTCCACCTTCCCTCGAGCAAAACAATTGATATTTACCTTGTTCCCGTTCATCCAGCCATTCTGTGAGTCTGGCGATACAACTTTTAGCTTCAGCCTAGCATAGATCATTAAATCGGATTAGACCATTAGCCTCTCGCCTGCTAGCTTCATGTTTAAAAGTGACTAATATTTCTGGTAATTTTCCCATTTAAAACGTGTGTCCTCTCAAGTTAGAAAGTGCAATAAGACCAACTGAAAATGAAACCTGCCGTTTTTCTAGGCTGATTTGACATGGAACTACATTCTCATCTGGCGTAATAATCAAGGCAACTTGCAGCTACTGGTACTACTACTGCTTGATGTCTATGGGGACTATTTTCAGATGCTGCGTACGATATCACTGCGCCTTTGGTACGTTTGCAAGTTGCCTTGATTATTACGCCAGATGAGAGTGTAGTTCCATGTCAAATCAGCCTAGAAAAACGCCAGGTTTCATTTTCAGTTGGTCTTATTGCACTTTCTAACTTGAGAGGAGACACGTTTTAAATGGGAAAATTATCAGAAATCTTTGTCACTTTTAAACATGAAGCTAGCAGGCGAGAAGCTAATGGTCTAATCCGATTCAGTGATCTATGCTAGGCTGAAGCTAAAAGTTGTATCGCCAGACTCACAGAATGGCTGGATGAACGGGAACAAGGTAAATATCGATTGTTTTGCTCGAGGGGAGGTGGAAAATGAGCGTATTTCCAAAAATGGCGGAATATCCCTTTAAACATTCTGTCTATCAACATTAATTAGACTATCTACATACAACTTTCAAAGTATTTACTGTGGGTGCCTCTCAAGCAGCGTTTATATGTCCTCCCTCGCTCCTCGATCCTCAATGATCTACATAAAGAAAGATAGAAGAAGGGCTAGACTATCCCATTGTTGCCGCTCCATCATTCTTTATGTAGATCAGTGAGGATCGAGGAGCGAGAGAGGACGCGTAAACGCTATATGAGAGGCACCTTCTGTCTCAGGCTTTAAGCATACAATCTCATTTAGACTACAGATTCTGTTTCACTACTTCCTCTGTCCACAACTGTTTCAAAATAAAGGTCCTCACTGCAATAATACACTATTAAATCATTTAACCATTGTAACTACTCAACTATTTAACTGTTCAACCATTCCAACTGTCAGTTATCAACTATGCCTCCAGTCAACTACACGAAACCTCCATGTACCTAGCAATCAACATACCAACCATTAAAATTAAGCGTTTATGACCGTTTCCATAGCAACCAACATGATTATGCTGCAGTAACTTCTTGCTTCCTGATAGTGGCCACCATGGATACCCTAGCAACAAATGTTTCAAAATAAAAGTCCTCACTAGCAAGTTAGCTAGTTAGCATGGTTAGCATAGTTAACATTGTTAGCATAGTTAGCATTTTTAGCATAACTGCAAAAAACATCTAACTAAGGTAGCTAATCAACCTGGTTAGCATTGTTAGCAATTTTAGCATTGTTAGCATTTTTAGCATTATTGCTAGAAATCATCAGTCAAGTTAGCTAATCAACCTGGTTAGCATTGTTAGTTTAAGTTAGCATTGTTACCATAGTTAGCATTGCTAACATAGTTAGCATTTTTAGCATAACTGCTAGAAATCATTAGCTAAGTTAGCTAATCAACCTGGTTAACACTGTGAGCATAGTTAGCATAGTTAACCTTTTTACCATTACTGCATGAAATCAGTAGCTAAGTTAACCAATCAACCTGGTTATCATTGTTACCATAGTTAACATTTTAACTAGGGCTGGGACTCGATTAAAAAAATTAATCTAATTAATTAGAGGCTTTGTAATTAATTAATCGAAATTAATCGCATTTTAATTATATATAAATATATGACTTGAGAACAGTGAGAAGTATTTTTTTTTCACATGGATTTTTACTATAGCCTACTATTGGATAATGACTGAATACATAGGCCTAAGCTTAAGCAACAAAAATATTGTTTATTAATAAGTCCAACAGACCAGTGCAATTCTTGCCATAAAGTGTAGCAATACCATATTTAGAAATAGTACATTTTCAGAAATTCATGTAGCCTATAGATAGGTAGACCTTCTGTAAACTATAATACTGTGATATCCTGTTAATTGTGTCACCTGTTACCTTGAGTTGAGTTCATGAAATTGTTGTGTCCCTTTAAGGGGAACTGGGGGGCGGAGTTTACGTGTGTGCGTGTGCTTGTATGCGGTTCTGAGTGTGAAGTTTCTTTTAGGTCTATGAAAGTTGGACATGGAATTAGGTGCGGTGGATTACTGTTATAAGCGTGAGTTGTGGCTGTAACAGCAACTCGGTTGCTATTTGTTTAATAAATAAAGCTCAGAGGTTTCCCTCAAGTGTCTGGAGTATCACAATACTTTGTCCACGCTAGCAGCTAGCAGCTAGCAGCTAGCTGCTTTATGTTTTGCACTGAGATGATACCTGCGGTGATACGTCCTTGTTGCATAGGTTGCACACAACCATGCTCTTATCTACGCTTCCATCCGTTCGTTTTTTGTAACAACATTTCCCATCCACGGGGCCAACCAACGCGGTCACATCAGCTTCTTTGTTCATGTTCACTGTGCCACTGTGGTTTGTTTTGTCTGAACCGAACTCATGCGCGTTGCTTGGTGCTCCAGTATAATCGGTCCGTCTGAAACTCATCCAGTGAGAAACGTTCCGCGGTGCAAAAATAAATAGGCATACGATTAAAATGCGTCAATTTTTTTAACGCATTAATGTTTGTGTAATTAATTAATCGTAATTAACGCGCTAAAGTCCCGGCCCTAATTTTAACATGAATAGAAATCAGCAAATCAAAATGTTTCAGCTTTAAACTGTCTACCTTCACACTATCAACTCTCTGTAAACTATGCAACCACCATATTTACCCTAGCTACACCTTGGTAACCATATCTACATTATCTATCTATTTTTGCATTTCATGCACTGGTAATTCCTTGGAATTGCATTTCTAGTTGTTATTATTGCTATTATTATTGTTGTTGTTATTATTGCTATTATTATTATTATTACAGTGCATGAAAATGCACTGTACTGTTCTTCCAAGGCTTCTTCTTCTTCTTCTTATTATTCCGCTGATCAAATTCATTTTTTCTATTCAGCTTGAACCGTTTAACTTAGAAACTTCATTCAAACGTCGCAACGTAGGTCTTAAATAGGGGAAGGCTGCTAAGTATTTTTCAACTTTGTAACTTTTATACTTTTTAAACTATAAATTAAAAACTATTACAAATTTCCCCATAGACTTAACATTGGCCTCTATGACATCACAATCGGATCATTAAGCAATTAGAATCTTATGCCAGGTGGCCAGCCCCACCTGCAGCAGCTCTCTCTCTCTCTCAGGCTACATACGCTGGCTCTCTTAAGACTAGACAGTTAAATTGATTACACCTGTATCTGTATCCACTACTCTCAGTAGAGAGCTGTGTCTCTCCAGTCTACAAGAATATAAGGCACATTCCATCCAACTTTCTATCCATTCATCTTCTTCAGACCATTCACTCATCCACCCATTAAACTGTCTATCAACATCTATTAAACAATCTGCCTATCAACATCCATTAAACTCTCTGTCTATCAACATTAATTAGACTATCTACATTCAACTTTTAAATGATTTACTCTGTCTCAGGCTTTAAGCACACTCTCTCTTAAGACTAGCCATGTAAATTGATTACACCTGTATCAACTACTCTCAGAGAGCTGTATCAGTGTCTCTCTTAACAAGAATATAAGGCACATTCCATCCAACCTTCTATCCATTCATCTTCTTCAGACCATTCACTCATCCACCCATTAAACTGTCAATCAATATCTATTAAACAATCTGCCTATCAACATCCATTAAACATTCTGTCTATCAACATTAATTAGACTATCTACATACAACTTTCAAAGTATTTACTGTGGGTGCCTCTCAAGCAGCGTTTATATGTCCTCCCTCGCTCCTCGATCCTCAATGATCTACATAAAGAAAGATAGAAGAAGGGCTAGACTATCCCATTGTTGCCGCTCCATCATTCTTTATGTAGATCAGTGAGGATCGAGGAGCGAGAGAGGACGCGTAAACGCTATATGAGAGGCACCTTCTGTCTCAGGCTTTAAGCATACAATCTTATTTAGACTACAGATTCTGTTTCACTACTTCCTCTGTCCACAACTGTTTCAAAATAAAGGTCCTCACTGCAATAATACACTATTAAATCATTTAACCATTGTAACTACTCAACTATTTAACTGTTCAACCATTCCAACTGTCAGTTATCAACTATGCCTCCAGTCAACTACACGAAACCTCCATGTACCTAGCAATCAACATACCAACCATTAAAATTAAGCGTTTATGACCGTTTCCATAGCAACCAACATGATTATGCTGCAGTAACTTCTTGCTTCCTGATAGTGGCCACCATGGATACCCTAGCAACAAATGTTTCAAAATAAAAGTCCTCACTAGCAAGTTAGCTGGTTAGCATGGTTAGCATAGTTAACATTGTTAGCATAGTTAGCATTTTTAGCATAACTGCAAAAAACATCTAACTAAGTTAGCTAATCAACCTGGTTAGCATTGTTAGCAATTTTAGCATTGTTAGCATTTTTAGCATTATTGCTAGAAATCATCAGTCAAGTTAGCTAATCAACCTGGTTAGCATTGTTAGTTTAAGTTAGCATTGTTACCATAGTTAGCATTGCTAGCATAGTTAGCATTTTTAGCATAACTGCTAGAAATCATTAGCTAAGTTAGCTAATCAACCTGGTTAACACTGTGAGCATAGTTAGCATAGTTAACCTTTTTACCATTACTGCATGAAATCAGTAGCTAAGTTAACCAATCAACCTGGTTATCATTGTTACCATAGTTAACATTTTAACATGAATAGAAATCAGCAAATCAAAATGTTTCAGCTTTAAACTGTCTACCTTCACACTATCAACTCTCTGTAAACTATGCAACCACCATATTTACCCTAGCTACACCTTGGTAACCATATCTACATTATCTATCTATTTTTGCATTTCATGCACTGGTAATTCCTTGGAATTGCATTTCTAGTTATTATTATTATTATTATTATGTTGAATTTATCAACCAGTGAATGCTTAGACTGGCTCAGTTAATGCAGATTCCTTGATTCGTTTAACACATCACTCTATTTGTACCCTGTTCTGGCAGAAGGGGAGGAAGAAGAGGATGAGGAAGATGAAGATGACGAGGAAGACGAGGACGAAGAAGAAGAAGAAGAAGAAATGGATGACGACGAGGCTGAAGAGGAGAGCAACCTGAAGAAGATCGAACATCAGCGTGGCCAGGGCAAGGTAAGAGAGAACCCGCTGCTCCTACGAGCCTTTGAAGCGTTCACGATCGCTTATCTGGCCTCGTGGAAGTGCTGTGAGGTGTTAACGTGTGCCCGTCCTCACCAGATGCCCTCGGTGAAGGTGACCCCTGGCAAGGCCAGGCCCGAGGACCGGAAGCGCACGGAGCAGGAGGAGCAGGCCGAGGAGAAGCGGCTGGCCATCATGATGATGAAGAAGAAGGAGAAGTACCTCTACGACAAGATCATGTTCGGCAAGAAGAGGAAAGTCAGAGAGGTGAGCTCAGTAGCATCCAGCGATCGCCAGCTGAGATGTGGTGGCACCTTTTTGAAGGAATCAAAAGCACGAAATAGACAAAATGTCTGCCATCAAATCCCTGTTGAAGAAAACCGCCTGACTAGCTTAAGGTGCTTTGCTGGTTTGTTATGCACTGTAGAAATGGGTGCGCGCATCCAAAAATATTTTAAGAGGTGCCAGACAAAACGTGTCAGAGAGAGAGGGAGATGGTCTGCACTAAGGGTGTCACGATCTCGATTTTAAATCGAAATCGATCGAAATTACATCTCAATCTCGAACTTCGAACTGAAAAGTAGAATCGACGATGCAGCCACACCCCCAACGTGACGTCCAGCATGTATGCCCAAAACGCAAAACCACACACGTGCAGCATCAACACTCCTCTAATATCAGGCTGCAGCCAGTTAAAAAATGCACATCAACCTCTTGTTATTCTGAAATCACGGGTGTGGAAGCATTTTTTGCATTCATTCACGTCAGTTAGCCTAACACCAATTTAGCCTTCTCAACTTAGCAAGTAAAAAAACGATTTAGTTAGCCTACAGTTCAAAATGACTTTAAGGCTTAAAATGCACATTGATAAGTACTTATTCCATTAACACTAACCTTGGGTCTCTTCAGAGTGTCTTCAGAGTGTGCACAAACATTCAAAGTATCATTCTGTGTTGCTTCATTTCACTATGTTCACATGTCTGTTTGACGTTTTTTTTTTGTTTACAACCTCACGGATGGAACGGTTTCAAAATAAAAATTGCTTTCAAAATAAAAGCCCCCTGAAACAGAATAGGAAGAGGGCAAAACATAAAAATGAATATAATAATAATAATAATAATGACACAAGGAATGCATTAATAAAAAAAGATCGAAAATCGAATCGAATCGTGGCTTTAAAATCGAAAATTAAATCGAATCGAGGATTTGGAGAATCGTGACACCCCTAGTCTGCACACACTGTATACGAGCTTCAAACATATACTTTATTCACTCTAAAAAAGGTGACGTTTCGATCACAACAGATCTGTTCATCAGAGGCCTGATGAGGCCTGTTGAGGCTGAGTCTCAAGAGAACAAACTATGCAGCCTACCTGATTCCACAGTCAGTGTTCAGTATTGGCGTATAAATTATTCTAGCATTCTTGAATCCATGAAAATGAAATCCCGAGCTCTCTTCTTTTCACCTCACGTTTGCATCCCTGCTAGTGAAACGCTGATGGAACTAGCTAACAGTAGAAAGACAATGATATGCTATGCAGTAATCTGCTGGACCCCCATCAAAGATGTTGAGTAATGTGCAAGAAAAAGACAGTGTGTGTGAAAGCAACTTTGCATAGAGTTATGCAAAGTTAGGAACATTATGCAAAATCTGTCCCTTGTAAATATGCTACATTTTAAAACCATTTATTATACGGTTCTAAGGGCTGCCACACACTGCAAGTATGGCTTTTGTTTAAGTGAAATAATAACAAATTATTTAATTGAACTAATCATGCTAATAATAATTTCACTAAATCAGTGATGTATTACATTGGTGGGAAGTTAATGTAATATGTTTAACTTTCCCACCAGTGTAATAACATGCACACATAATAATTATTACATTGGTGGTAAATTGGTTTATTATGTTGGCAATAGGCTACAATATTATATTGGCAATATTATTATGTTTAACATGTGTATCTACATGACAACATGTAGACTTTTACTACGCTGGTGGTTTATTACTTTGGGTGCTACACTCTAGCTAAAACCAGCTACCAGCATGGTTTCTAGCTGTTGTTTTTTTTTTCAGCAACTTGATTTATATGAATTTTTGCAACATACAATAATTCCACCTGACAAGTTTAGAAATGGTGATGATGCAGAGGGTTTGAATACATAATATATACAGTGCAATACACTGTTTATATTTAAATGCTCTTAAATTGTTTGCATTTGGTAAATGAGCCCACGATTTTCTGAATTGGCTAAAATTGTTGCTTCCTTCCAGGCAAACAAACTGACGGCGAAGAGGAAGGCCCACGATGATGCCACCAAAGCAGACAAGAAGCAGAAGAAGGCAAAAAAGACGCAGTGAGCAGTGAGCACATGCTGACACCATCAATGAGGACTGCTTGTGTTTGTATTAAACATACGTCGCCAGAGGCAAGGTTACAATTGTTTGAGCTGTCATTGTATGACTGATTCATTGGAGGAATCGGTGAGGAAGTGATTCACTTCATTCAAATCCCTATCATCATGTCAGTCTGACCGCGTGTTTGACCAGCAGTAAAAGACATGCCTTTGGTCTCAGTGCCATTATGTTATGACATCTAATCCAATGTTGTAGATTGTGATCTATATGTGAAGTAAAGGTTTTTTTTGTCAACTTTTTGTCCGTGCACGTTTTTAGAATTCAATGTTATGGGAGTTTTGTACAATGAAATACGATAAATAAAGAACAATTTTATTGTTAATCATTCATTAGATTTCAAGTGGGACCTTCACTGACTGCTCTTACGGTTAAATAATTTAGGTTTAGTAGATCGAAATGGACTAGATCGGCCACTAAGGTTTCACTTCCCCCGCCCCGGGCCAACTGACACCCTTCTCTCCTTCATCTGGACGCCGTGTCTAGCAGACCGGGACACGCTGGCCACCTGTCGGCTGCTTTGCATGTTTAATGCGCTCCCCTGCACTCTGGCCGCGGCTGAAGTAGCCCTGGGTGTTTAAATGGCCGCCCGGAGTGGACAGGACGCCGGAGCTTTGACACAGGACGGGTGTGATGACCAGCGGAGTGGGCAGCCGTGACAAGTTTTCCACCGAGTGTGTGTGTGTGTGTGTGTGTGTGTGGGGACACGAACGGCCATGACCCCTGCGAGGTAGGTGGTCATGACGAGCGACCGTCCTTCGCCCCTGGCCGCTTCTGATCTCGGGTGGGCAGGGGGCCAGGCGAGTCATGCCCCCCTCCGAGCGGCTCAATCTCCTCATTCACGGGCCCTCCGCAGCGCGATCAGCATTCTTCTCGTGCCCGCCCCTAGTCCTCGGCTCGGCCTGGCACTGCGCGCCAGAGGCAGCGGGGCGAGTCCGCGCCCAACAAAGAGCCGAGTGTTGGGCACCCAGGCCACTGTGGGCAAGGGTGGGAAGAAGAGCATAATCCATTACTTGATACCTCCGCGCATGAGGAGAGCAGAGCCACAGGCCCAGAGAAGCTGTCTGGAGCAAAGGCTGCTCGGCATCACGCAACAGACGTGTGCAGCTTCGCACCCAACTTGCCTTCATGCTTTGCTGATGGAGTTAGCGAGCTTCACTCGCTGACTTGAACCACTTAAAAAATAATAACACATTTTTATTTGCAGCGCAGTAGGAATTTGCATGATGGCATTGTATAGTTTCTATATTATAGTATAGCTTTGATATGGTATTTCAATATGGTATGGCTTTTGATATGGTATGCTTTGTAACAAGACGGTTATGCTCTCTCGGAGAAACCTAGAGGAATGAGCATGGATAGACTTTGGAAGTTCATTCACCCAGCTTCCTTGGTATTTGTTTTTAGTGTTAGAAATGTTTTGCACTAGAATGCCTTGCAGTGCTGTAGTGTGGCAGTACAGTACAGCGCATATCAAGTGTGGAGTCAGCGGGAGGCTATGGGGGGAAATGCAGAGCCCGGTCAAACCTCCACAATCCCAGCCTTTGTTCGCTCTGTTTCCAAGGCATTATGCACTTGCATTATACCCATTTACTGTCCCCATCTATCGACTTTCAGCCAGAGCTGTCTCTGCTCAATGGGTGTCTGTGTGTGGAGATCTGTGCAAAACAGAGGCTATGCCTTCACCCCCCCTCTACCCTCCCTCCTTCCCTCTCTCCCTCCCTCTCTCCCTCTCTCCCTTCCTCCCTCTTCACTTCTCACTTTCCTTCCATCTGTCCGCTCGCTCCCTCCCGCTGTAACCCAAGACACGCCCACCTCTAGGCTGCCTGCTGCTTTTGTCCTGTTGAGGCTGGTGCTTGACGTCAGCGGTGACAGAGCGAGCCTCTGTCTTCTGCTTGGTTGTCTTTCCAGAGTGCGTACCGTTGCCGCTCGGAGAGGCGGGGGTTTTGAAGGCATCAGGTGAGCAGGAGAAGGAGAGAGGGAGAGAGAGAGAAAGAGAGAGAGAGAGAGCTAGAGAGGGAGGGAGAGAGAGAAAGCCAGCGCGGACACAGGAGAGTTGGGCTGCAGGAATACCATAGATAAGGACTTGGCTGGTCCTTCTGGCACTGGTGTCAGGTCCGTGGCATGGCAATCAAGGATGTGATGATGGTCCGGGATGGTCAGAGTGAGCAGCGCCTCTGTGAAGTCGGGAGGGAAGCTGAACATTTGAACTGATCCAAAACAATCATGCCCCTCTGATAACCAACTCAACAGGAAGAGGCCAGTCTGCAGAGCCTTCCGCCTGATCCGCAGAAGAAGATCTGCTGATTTATGCAAAAGGTAAAGTATACAACACTACAATACTTCATTGTATTATCTGTTATGATAAGGACTTTCTTTCATTATCTAGTGGAGGATACAAATGCACTGAAAGTGGATCTCTAATCTCTCTTAGGCCACAAGGCAGGATATCAAGAAAGCATTACATCGAAAATATTAGTTAGTATGTAATATTGTACAGGTGCATCTCAAAAGATTAGAATATTGTGGAACAGTCCATTGCCTTGACTAGACTCCAGGGAACCAGTGTCGGTATTTTGACTTCATTAGCTGACTAGTACTCTTCTTAGGTCGACATTTCAGTGTCATAAATTCTTTATTCTAATTTTTGGAGATGGACCTGCATATAGTGATTGTTACAAGATCTAGATACATATGGATATAGGATTATGTTATTTTAATTTGAAAATCACGTTTGACATATGGGGTGAGGTTTTACCCTGTGGACATTGTAGTCTAGTGTACATATGAAAGAGGATAAAGTGTATTGATGCATTTTGAATTTTAGTATGACGTTTAACACTTTTAATTGCCTAAAACCTTTTTATTTGCAAAAAAAAAAACAAGTTCCAGTCTTTTAATGCTAACTTATAGGATTAGAGAAGATACGAGTGTTTAGTATTGTTTTTTATACACTGCCTTGTCAAAAAAAAAAAAGTCTAATATATCTTTGGTGTCATTACAATGCCATTTCCTGTTCATTTCCGGTGGAATTATTACGACAACCTTACGCAGTGGCACAACATTCATTTCTACCCAGAGCTGTATTAATTTAATCCAAGATCTTATATTGACAACAGTCACTGTCTTCTCTAGCATGTCCCAAAGACCTCCACTGGGTCTGGGACCTGTGGTGGCCATTTCATATAAAATGACTCCACAAGCACCCTGAACCACAATTTTGCATGGTCAGTCTTAGCCCGAAGAGTCCTGTACTGTCATCCTTGAATATACTCGGGCCATCAGTTTCATTGATGGAATAAACTGACCATTCAGTACATTCAGTTAGTCAGCTTCATTCTTTTTGCAGTAAATTACTAGCCCTGATCAATGAAAGCAATCCCAGATCATTTGCTCATTTAATTCCAAATAGCAGGAATAATCGTGTATAATAATATAAGATTTTGGTTTTGTCTACAGGACCACAGCGTTGTTATTTATTTCTCCCAATTTAATCTACAGCCTAACGATATAATCTACAACCTGACAGTTTAGTTTAGACAGTTTAGTGTACTTGAAATGTACAATGTAAACAATGAAATGTTCTCTCATTGGAGATTAATTATTTTTAGCACAATTTTGTAGTTCATAGTTTGACGTTCATAGTTCAAGCTTTAGTATGCTTGTGTCAAAGCCTGGTGTCTTGCAAAAACTGGAGAAAATTTAATTGATTCATCTGTTGCCAACACACTTCTATCTCCTTGGAGTGCGTCTGAAAAGCACCGTCATCAGGCGCCTACGGAAATGACCCAGCTCTAATCAGCAGACCTAAGGGAACCCCCTCAAGTTCCACAGCTCATTTTGTGCTCCTCTCGGGAGGATAGGCAACCAAATCTTAACTGATGAGGCACACAGCCACACCCATGAGGGGTTATCAGAAACAACACAGCTCAGATAGTACAAGATTTCACCACATTCATCGATAAGCTCTGCAGGCAGATCAAACGAATATTTTGCTTTTGTATCTTAAAATCCCCAAATTGAAATATGTTTGTGTTATTATAATATAATACTATAACATGATAACAAATAAAATAAACATGATAGGCCTAGACAAATCTAGACTGTAAATAGATTTGAATAGAATAGAATGGCAGTTGAAATATACACACAATAACAGAACATGTCAGAATTGCAGTGAACCTGACCCAAAAAAAACTACAGAAAATTGGAGTTGGTTATGTTATTTTTAATCCAGTATTTGACAGTCATATACTGTAGGTCAAAAGGGGCAGTAAATGGTCATGAGCAGTGTGAAAGGAAAACCGGTGTGCCGTCTGTGTAATGATAAGATGACCAATATGATACTGCATGTTATATCCTTGACCATTAAAATAACATTTTATCTGCATTCACGTTTGATACAAGAGATTTTATGCAAAACACCTAATTTGATTATATGGCATAAAGTGAAACAGCTGCCACAGATACCACAGGGCATATGGTGTTTTATGCTGCTGTAACATTAATCTTTGACCTAAGGATAGACATAACTTTTGGCATAAGAGGCGTCATGCAAAATACATGTTCGGTTCAGGAGGAAAGTTGAATAGCTGGTTCGGCCGTCTTGAATGATTGTTGCAATGGTTCCATTTCTGAAAATGTTTGGGGCCTCAAAGTCAACGTCTACTTACAAGTTTTCCTATGAATACTGTACATGAAGATTTACCTCAAATGTTGCGCATAGGCCTTATGAAAGTTACTTCTACTACTAAGTTACAGCTACTTTCCTTTGTCAATAGACAAAGATCAACACCAAACACCAACAAAGAGTTTTAATCAGATTTCAAAAGGATAGCCTACTCTTTGATTTTGTAGACTGCAGCATCTTGATAGAAGAATCAGTGGTGGATTTAAATTATGACAGCATAACATTCCTCCTCAGGAACATGATCTGTCAGATATGCTATTGAGTTGTGACGGAGATGGTTAACTATACGGTGTGACTTTGAGAGACTATCAGCTCTCCTGCTGTGGGTATCTGATTACAGACAGCTGGGGACATCGGCTTGGTTTGAACAGGATCACTTGCAGTGGTGATGCATTATTCAGCCTGTGAACAGACATGTGATGTTTCTAGGCATAGTTTCACCATATCATGAGATAAGATTATTAGAGTAGATAGCATTAGCATTGCGCTCATATCCCTAGATGACTGGGTGCCGACATCTCAGGTGTTTGGACAGGAAACTGAATTGTGTCCAAAGATCCATATGCAGCTATCTCTTACCAGGCGACTGATAGTGTTACATATCACCTGCCTGAAAGAATTTATAAAAATACCTTCAGAGCTTTTCGGCTCAGACCATGCAATGGCAATGAAAATGTAGGGATGCCATTGACATGATCTGTGGAGAGGCAGGTGTGCACATCAAACCAACCCCCTGTGGGAGATTCACATGACAGCACGGCAGTTTCAGTAATTGGGCACAAGAGGAATTGATGATGTCAATGGATGTGTTAGAATGATGAATTATGCTGTATAGATCTTTTAAAAAGGCAAAACTGCAGTGCTTGCTTACTCACCCTTGCACAAACATGACACTATATGGGGTCAGTGCTACACTAGCTAAACAAAGCTGCACTGAGCATAGTCAAGGACCTAGGCTGCTTTAACAACATTTTCCATAATGTCTGTATTGTTCTAGTAATTATGATGTCAGAAAGTTTATGCAAAAACAATTTCTCATTTAGAACTTTGGACCTGCTTCAACAAACAGCAACAAAGCTGGTTGTGGTTATGATTGGTACCAGAGCCATATATAGGGTCTTTATATGGCTCTGATTGGTACAACAAAGTTACTTGGGAACAGCTTGTATTATGGTTATGGGAAACTGTACTTGGATGTATGGCATACGTATGTGTTCTACAAGCGCAGCTTCATTGTTTTTTTTTTAAATGTGTATATCCACTACATAATTGTGTATCCACAGTCTGTGGACATTATTGTAAAATATATTTATCTCTTTTTCTCAGCTACCTCCTTTGATGATATCATGGTTGTCAGGCAGAGGAGGCAGTGGAGGTCTATTTGCAAAGGCCTTATACTGGGTACCCTCCTAACCAGCTGCATGATCCTGTTTTACTGTCTGTCATCACCGCAGATTCAGTTCAACCTACCTGAGTGAGTCTGACCTTGTAAGAACAAAGGCAGTGTTAAGCTGGCAGCCAAATAAGATTTCATTCTCAAATCAAATCTTTTGAAATTGATGACTTCAGTCTGTTATTTGTTATTTGAGTCCAGACCATCACTAATCTGTGTCACAACAGTGTGTACTATAGGCGTCAGTACCAAAGCAGTGAATCAATCCACATTTTTCACCTCTCAGCAAGTCTGATTTAATGTAGTTCTCACTGTCAAGATTTTCAAAATATAATCTGTATGGCTTGGTAGTCTGAACAAGGCCTGCTATTTTAGGTGTTAATTTTATGGCATCTAAAAATGTTGTGTGTTTTTCTTATAATAATTGATTAAACAATAGTAATATTGTTCAACATATTTTATAAATGAGGGAAATAGTGGTCTGCATTAATCAAATGCAGTTTATGCAGCAGTTTACATTTGAACATGTTGAAGTTGGCAATTCCTGATTTGATTGATTAAATTCTTGTCTTATTCTTTCTTTCTTGTTTTTGATCTTTTGCAGACTGCCTGTGCCTTATTCCTGTGCACACCGTCCAACTCAAGCACACGCTGCTTCCAACACAAACACCTCTAAGCATGGCCAGGACCAGACCCCCTGTGTTCCCAAGGTGGACATCATGTTCATGAAGACTCACAAGACAGCCAGTAGCACACTCCTCAACATCCTCTTCCGCTTTGGCGAGAAGCAGCGGCTCAAGTTTGCCTTCCCGAGTAGCAGGAACGACTTCTCCTACCCTTCCTCCTTTCACCGCTCCCAGGTGAAGGACTACAGGCCGGGCATGTGTTTCAACATCATCTGCAACCACATGCGCTTCAACGCGACCGAGGTGGCCAAGGTGCTGCCCTCTGACACCACATACATCACAATCCTGCGAGATCCAGCAGAACTCTTTGAGTCCTCATTTCACTACTTTCACAACGCGGTGCCTCTGACCTGGAAGATCCCAGGGGACGACAAGTTTGCTGAATTCCTCAGAGACCCGAAATACTACTATGACTCGAACGGCTACAACTCATTCTACCTCAAGAACTTGCTGTTCTTCGACTTAGGACAGGAGAACAATTTGGAGCCGAGTGACCCGAGGGTTGAAGTGAGCATCCAGGCCATCGCTAAGCGCTTCCGGCTGGTGATGCTGGTGGAGCACTTTGAGGAGTCCCTCATCTTGCTCAAGGATGCCCTCTGCTGGGAGATGGACGATCTGCTCTTTTTCAAACTGAACGCCCGCAAAGACTCGACCGTGTCGAAGATGACCAGTGAGCTGAGAGCCAGGGCTCTTGAGTGGAACGCCCTCGACTGGAAGCTGTACCAGCACTTCAATGCCACCTTCTGGAGCAAGGTCGATGCCTACGGGCAGGAGCGGATGGCGCGAGATGTGGCTGAGCTCCGGCGGCGGAACTCGGAGATGGCGGGCATTTGCATCGAGGGCGGTCAGGCCGTGGATGCGGGGAGCATCGAGGAGACCGCCATGCAGCCCTGGCAGCCCATTGGCGAGAAGTCCATCATGGGTTACAATCTGAAAAAAAATATGGACAAAGGACATCGCAAACTGTGTCGCAAGATGCTCACGCCAGAGCTGCAGTACCTCTCTGACCTTGGGGTGAACCTTTGGATCACCAAACTTTGGGGCTACATAAGGGAAGTCATTAACTGGTGAATCGCACTAGTCCTTAAAGGCACTTAAAGTCACCAAAGAGGACAAGTCATGGTTTATTTAGTAAGTAGCCTATAAGACTGGCATAATGGTGCTCTTTTTTTTGTCTGTGCCACTAGCACATTAGTTCTAATGCTCTGTTTCTTTGAGTTTATAGGACTGAAACAGACCATTTTAGATATTTAGATGCAAAATGTAATATCTTTTGTATCACTAAAGAAATAAAGCACATTCCTGTTATCTGAGGTAAGGGGTAGATTCACACACTGATGGTGGAAGCCAGTTTGCAATTTGGGATTTGAAATGAATTGTTGTGTGAGGTACGTACATCATGATTACAAAGACGAATTCATACAACATGAACCACTAACAAAATTGACACTTGTCAAAGTTTTGGATGTGTCAGAATTGTTCTGGACTATTTGGTTAGTTTCCAATTGTCACTGTGGAAAAGCTTTCAATCTTAAAGAGATAAGAACTGCAACGTCAGCCTATACTGGAAAACAAAAGTATTACAGCCTACGTGTGGTTGAGGACCAACACACCAGATGTAATTTTGTATGATGGAAAGTTTGTCCTGTTTGATGTATTCTATGATAAAATAAACTCATGTGTTCTGTGTTGTTTTACTCTTCAAAAGATTGTAATCAACCTTAACTGATTTTACTGATTACTTTGTTTGACATACTTCTTGGAACTAAGTTACAACCAAAGTTTGTCATTACAGGCAACATTATGCTACCATTAAGTACCATAAAGACAACCAAGGGCTCTCCAATTGAAATTCGCAGATACAGTTAGTTAGTTCCAACCATAGAGGTGTGCAATGCTGTCAAAAGAGTTCATGTATAAGAACATATTATAAGATATTTTTGTCAGTCTACACTGAACTTTTCAGTGAAGCACACGTTTTGAGAGAGATGTGTCAAGTCAACACAGATCAGCCTCAGCAGTCTTGAGTTTGGGAACCTCTGATGTACTGTAAGTAATGCACTGCACAAACAGTCCTTTCTGTACACTCGCATAGTTAAAATGACTTTGTCTGTAAGAAGTCTCCCCATTGTATCACAGAAGTGTGACTATGTGTTTTTAGCCTTTCAGTGGCTTAAAAGTAGTCATTTACTTTGACATAGGGAGCTTGCCCCCAAGATTATTGCCGTATGCTATTTCTTTGTAAATGCATATTCTGGTTAGGCTGGGTAATCCCATCCTGATCTACCGGTGATTGGATTTTGCCCTGCAGCTCAGGCTGGAAACCTGCACATCTATCTCTCCTGCTTCCTGTCCACATTTGCTGCGGTTCCAATCACAAACTGGCTTATCCACCAGGCACACCCGGATCGTTGGTCTGATTGGCTGAAGGACTATCCAAGCGTATGGAATCATTTGAACTATGCCCACTGATCACGCCTCTTGTGCAGTAGAAATAAAGCGCAGACTCCCCAGACTTGTTCAATCTAACTATGCTGATAGCCACTATATTCTGGTTTTACTCGTTACTATTCTTCATTTTGGTCTGAACATTTACACTCGATATCATGCAGAAATAGACCTCTGTTCTTGGAACAGACTTGTCCTTTAACAGTGACTTAAAATAACATAGGTTGACTGATGGAAACTCACCATCTCAGAATCAGGATGAAGTTTAGGAATGATCTGGTTGCTCTGCCACTTCTGATGTTGACCTTTGATCCCTGTAAGCACCCAAACAGTCCATTTAGCATGTGTAGTACTGCAGCTATCCATCTACAGTATATAAGAGAAATCATAGTGCAGAAAATAATAAATAATGGAGGGATAGATGTTAAGATTCAGATAAGAAGGTTCTATGATTTTCTTTGTACATTTGGGTCAACATATGGGTACATCTTTCCATATTCTTGGATAGTTTGAGTCTGCAGATTTACTGGCTGTGGTCCCAACCAAGACCAACTGCCAGAACATTTGGCCCCTAAACTCCATCTGCACAGAGGTTCCATCATTTCGGTTTGCAATCATGTGTACATATACTAAAGATTTATAGCAGCAGAAATCTTTTTGAACCTTGCTGCGTGCATTTTGAGTCCATACAGTATGTCTTGGTTGAATAGTATGCTAAATCCAGCGAACACAACAGGATATCTGCATCAGGATTACATAAAAATAACAGGCCAAAGTTATAGAGCACAGATATGCTCCATCAACCCATAATATGAGACATAAAACCTATAGCTGCAGTTTTGAGCTTAAAGTGTTTGACATTGCATGCTGCCATAAATGACTCAAACATGCATGACCTGGTCAGGTGAGGGATTTATCTTTTATACAGTATAGGTGACAATGTGTTTTCAGTGTTTGGTATCTTTCTGGGTCCAAAAAGGTTGCTCTTCGATAGTAAGCACGTGTGTGTTCAGCTACCTGTATAAATGAAACCTAGTCCTAGACTAAAAGCTTTTTTCTGAGATTTCCCATGGTCTAGGCTTAATCTTTATGCAGGAAACCAGCCCTAGGTGTTTAATGCCCAAAAATGAAAAAGGTTAAGATAATGAAAACTGTTTCATCATGGGGGGCAATGACCTGCTAGAAAACAAAAATCATTCCGCCTACAACAGTGTTATTTGACAAAGTGATATTTTATTTCAAGACTGACAAGCAGATTATTATAGGCTACTGACCCACCAAAATGCCAATCCTCAGGCACACGGCTATGAATTGGTTTGATATTTACATATGATTATGTCAAAAAAATACGAGCAAAACTATACAGCTCTGAGATTTTTTTTTTTTGAAGAGGGGAAAATGTCCAACAAGCAAGTTTAGGAAATAGGTATTCAAAATAATGTATTTTAGAAACTCGCTACTGGTGTTGTAAACAGCAATTATTCTTTCTCGGGAACTAAACAGTCCATCCTACAGCTATGCAACAGTTGTCACAAACTGAATAATAGACTGCAAGAGCATAGTTTTTCTTTAATATGGGACATGCCTTGAAGTGCATTAAAATAAATTTGGATAAAATCGCAATCCCTCTACCGAGTCATCCCGGCACAAATGTCCCATTTTTTCAGCCAACAGTAGTCTCTCCTTAGATAGAAGCACCGACAGCCCTAAAAGTTTGGCAAACTCTTCAGCGGTCAGGGAACCCTTGTCAGACACATTATCCAGAGCTGAGGCGATCATCTCCTCTTCGCTATGGGATTGAAGCTGGACCACCATGACGCCGCTGTCAAAGACCCGCAGCCTCAAAGGCAGTTTCAGAGACTCAAACATCTTACAGGCGTTCACCAAGTCCTCGGGAGACAGAAGCTCCATCCCTCTGGCCCTGTTCACCAGGCAGTAGACCTCTGTCAGAGCCATCATACCGCCACGCTCTTCCAGAGGGGCCTGCAGCATGTCACCCAGCTGTTTCGCCAGTTGCATATGATAATGTGTCCCTGAACCATGGGTCTCTCTGGTTACAGGATTGGCTATGCCCATGCTGAGCAAGTATGACTTGAAACGGATGGTTTCATCTTCTGTGATGTCCCCTTGCTTGTCTTTGATTTTGTTGGCGATGGATCTTGACAGTTCCACCATCTCTTTGGCTTTCACCATGAGCTTACTGAGGTCCTCAAATGCCTCCGATATGCTCTTGTCTGTCTCTTTGCGTTTCTCCTCCAACTTTCTCTCAATGCCTACTATTCCAACTGCACGGGTTCTTCCTGTCTTAGATCCTGTTGCTGTAGGCATGGGTTCAGAGGCTGGTGTGTTCTCCCATCTCTTTTGTATCATCTCCTCTGTCAGTCTCCGGTAGAACTCAATCTGCCCATGTTCCTTGAAGGACAACTTGATGTAGGAAAACTTGCTGTGCTGGTATGGACCCGGCTCCTTGTTTGCAGGGTTTGGGTGTAAGTGAACAACTATCTTTGCACTCTTTCCAATGCCAGCGGCTTGTTCTTCGAAAAATATAACCTGAGAGAGAGGTATGGAAATGCAACACTCATGATTCTTCTGATCCCTCCATATCAGCCGATGGGTAGTTAGCAAGACTATTCCCACGTCCATTTTAGCCTTATCATCTCCATCATACAGTCTGATACCTCTTTGCTGAATCACCAACGTTTCATTTATTTCCAATAACCCGTTAGACCACGTAAAACGATCCATTTCGTCGATTTCGCTGAGTAATATTGCGAGCTTACTTCACGCCTTATGGTCCAACAATATTTACTTCCTGTATGCTGTTCTACCAAACTCTTCCTGTCAAGGAAAAGCCAAAGGTGACGTCCACGATGTAGTCTTTTACTGGTTAGCATGAATTGGTTTCATACGGTAAATGAACTACAATAACCATCAGCAACCTCCTGGGGCGTGATTACTGGCTGATGGGACTTTAGCAGAGCTTGGCAAAACAGCTGGATTTATTTGAGCATTTTGATAGTCAAGCTTGCATGGTGATTCATCCTCTCATGTTAGTCCACGACTTCCGAGAGTGCATAGTGTTTTTCTGGTTGCAGAGTTTACGTCTATGACTGGACATAATGCTTTGAGAAAATCTGCTAAGCTAGCTGGCCAATGCTCTCAGTCCATTTAGGCTGGCTGGCTAGCTGGCTAGTGTTAGCTGTGTTCTCTTGGAAATAACGTTATTTTTAAGAGGAACTTCAAGTGATTTAGATTATTTGATTATTCTTTGAAAATTGCATTTTTTATTGAGACCAAAGTTACTTCTGTGTAGCCTACCGTTAATCCCTTTCGACCCTCCAAAGGTGCCGTCAGGTTAGCAGTCGTAGATCAAAGCTACTTTGACGTTTTGTGGAACTAACGTAATAACGTTAACTTTTTAAACCGGTGTCTCATCGGAGACCGTCGTATAGCGATCAAATTGAATGTCATGGTTTCCAGGAACCATGTCTTGTAAATCCAAAGTTGCTCCGAGTGTTGACTTCGATCACAGTTGCTCGGACAGTGTCGAATACCTGACACTCAACTTTGGTCCTTTTGAAACTGTCCATCGCTGGAGACGACTTCCACCCTGCGACGAATTTGTCGGGGCAAGGTAGGCCTAACTGAAATTTGCTTGCACCAGTATATTTCCAAAACCTTTTTGTTTTCCTTGTACTACAAGAGAATGGCTGAAACATGACTGCAGAATAGAGTTCCATGACATTTTCTATCAAGAACTGCTATTGATGCTCTTAGGCCTAGGCCTACTTAATGTTGACATACTCAGACACAACATTGCAATGGTATTGTCGCTTACAGACGCAGTAAGCATACCGTGGTGGCATACAGGGACGCTATCTACGTTTTTGGAGGAGATAATGGGTATGTCTCATACTTGTTCTTCTTTCTATACTATACAGTGTTACATTACTTCATGTTCACTTGTATTATTTATTGACAATTGCAGAAAGAACATGCTGAATGACCTGCTACGTTTCGACGTGAAGGACTGCTCATGGTGCAGGTAAGGCATGTTGCAGGTGTGGTCCCTTCACAGGTGATGGACGCCTTGTGTCCCTAAGCTTTGTGATGTGTTGTTCTGAAGACCCCTGTCTATCTCCTAACAGGGCTTTCACCACTGGCACCCCGCCTGCACCAAGATATCACCATTCTGCTGTGGTTTATGGAAGCAGTATGTTTGTTTTCGGTAAGGAATGGTTGACCTCATTCTGTCCCTTGTGATGAGTTCTGGTGGTAGCATCACTTTTATCCAATTCATTATATAAAAGATGCCTCTCTAAACCCTTAGAGTGAGTGCTACGTAAATGACTTCAGTAGGAGTCACAGGCCTAGTTTGTCCCCTGTAGTGTAAAAGAAGTGAGACTGACTGGTGGTTGACTGCTGCTGACGCATGACTTTAAATATGGAACTGTGTTGTGTGATCTCTAAGGTGGCTACACTGGTGACATTTATTCCAACTCCAACCTGAAAAACAAAAATGACCTCTTTGAGTACAAATTTGCCACGGGCCAGTGGACAGAATGGAAGGTGGAAGGCAGGTAATAAAATCTTGTGTTTTTTTTGGTCATATTTTTACTTTGGCGAGTGTTGAAGCAGTTGTAGTTGTTGTTTTTAATGTACATTAAAAAAAAGAATTGTTGGCAGTGCAAAGCATTATTTATTGTGACTGTGAATAAATTCACAAAGTTGACATTGTCCAAGCTTGGAGCAAGGGACTTAGCAGCATCAACTAATTGTTCTATCTTGACTTCCTCTTACGTTTTATTCTTTTCTTTCTTTTTTATCAGATTGGTTGCAAGGTCAGCACATGGTGCTACTGTGTATAATGACAAACTCTGGATTTTTGCTGGATATGATGGCAACGCCAGGTGAGTGAGAGTCTTAAGTGCCCACTTATTGTGTATATGTATGTATGTACATGGTGCTTCCATACATCTTGAAAATAAAGTACCTGCAATACATGGGAAATTAAATAACACAACACCTTTTTTTCTTGTTTAATGCAGATTGAATGATATGTGGACTATTGGTCTGCAAGACAGAGATCAGGCTTGCTGGGTAGAGGTGAGTGTTTCCTTTGGTTTGTTCTTGCTTTAGCTTTTGTTGATGCTAATACGTTAGGTGCCTTATCGTACCACTTTAAACCCCTTGATAAACATGCAGGTCAGTCAGGTTTTAGGTTTTATTTGCATTCTACTGCTGTTTTGTTGACAGATTGAACAGAGTGGAGAGATTCCCCCCTCCTGCTGTAACTTTCCCGTGGCCGTGTGCCAAGACAAGATGTTTGTCTTCTCAGGACAGAGTGGAGCCAAGATCACCAACAACCTCTTTCAGTTTGAGTTCAATGGTCACATGTAAGTGAGACAAGGATACGGCATGACCTCCCAGTTTTGTGTTGTTTGTAGTACCCTATGTATTCCCTGGGCCTCCTACTTTCTGTCTGATTAATATGTCCCACTGATATTCATTCATTCATTCATTCATTCATTCAATTGTTCATTCATTCTTTCATTCATTCAATCAATCAATCATTCATTCAATTGTTCATTTATTTATTCATTCATTCATTCATTCATTCATTCATTCATTAATTCATTCGTTCATTCATTCATTCATTCATTCATTCATTCATTCATTCATTCATTCATTCATTCATTCATTCATTCATTCATTCATTCATTCATTCATTCATTCATGTCACATTTGTGCAGATGGACTCGCATTCCTACTGAGCACTTGCTCCGCGGCTCCCCTCCTCCCCCGCAGAGGCGCTACGGTCACACTATGGTGGCCTTCGACCGCCACCTGTACGTGTTCGGAGGGGCGGCGGACAACACCCTGCCCAACGAGCTGCACTGCTACGACGTGGACTCCCAGACGTGGGAGGTCATCCAGCCCAGCACTGATAGCGAGGTGCGGGAACAGGGATAACTCTCAAAGGCACTTTGAAGGGTTGCAGAGTGATGCCACACTCATGAGAAAATTTCCTCTGAGTAGAGTGGGTGCTATCCAAAAGCTATTTTAGAAACCCTGCTGTAGACAGAAAAAGGGGCTCGTTGGACTGAAGAGCCTTTGCAGAGGAGCCTTGAAATCTCATTCTGTGGTCTCTCAGAGGCAAACAAGCGTCTGTAACAGTGGCCCTCTTCCTTTGCTCTCACAGATGCCGAGTGGCAGGCTCTTCCACGCAGCAGCGGTTATCCACGATGCCATGTACATTTTTGGAGGGACTGTAGACAACAATGTGCGCAGCGGAGAGATGTACAGATTCCAGGTTGGCGCCTTAGAATGGAAAGAATCTTCTAGAAAGTTATATAATGCAGCAATATGTTGAAATCGTATGTTGAGCCACTGCTGCCCAGACTGTGGTGGTGCCTGTGGTGTCATTCATGTGGTGTAATATGCTGAAATCATGTTACTCATGTGGCGTAATGTGTTGAAATCATGTTATTTGTGTGCTGCAATATATTGAAATCACGAGGCATTGCTGTCCAGACTGTGCTGGTGTCCGTCTCCATTGGTGTCATTCATTTTTACTGTCCTTTGCAGTTCTCGTGCTACCCCAAATGCACCCTCCATGAAGACTACGGCAAACTGTGGGAGAATCGTCAGTTTTGTGACGTGGAGTTCATCTTGGGAGAGGTGAGCTGCAGGCTTACAGTACTCCTCAGGTGATGTTGAAAGAGCCTGGCCAAAGCCCTCCTAATGATGACTGCCTTTTGATCTTTCTCCTGGCTGTAGAGAGAGGAGAAAGTTTGGGGTCACATTGCTATCGTCACAGCACGGTGCCAGTGGCTGAAGAAGAAAATCCTTCAAGCCAGGGATCGTCAGAAACAGGTGTGTGTGTGTGTGTGTGTGTGTGTGTGTGTGTGTGTGTGTGTGTGTGTGTGTGTGTGTGTGTGTGTGTGTTTATTCAATTTATTTGGTAGGGACAGTGCATTTTTCATGGACATATGTATCAATACAAATGTAAAAAACGCCGGAGTTAGCATAACTGCTAATTTTCATCCGTTGTCCCAACGGATGAGTGTGTGTGTGTGTGTTGTGCATGTGTCAACAAATAAAGCTTAAAACCCCTGGACAGGGAGGGACAGAGCTGAAAAACACTGTCAGTGACAATTTTAGATTCACTGTCAGCCCCATGCTATGTGGACATACATACATACATACATACATACATACACACATACACACACCAGCAAGTGAATTGCAACTGAGCAAATGAATAGTGCTTTGGCGAATCAAATCTTTTCATTTAATATCCTTTTATAGTATCCTACAGTAATTTCCTGCATATAAGCCGCATTGTGTATAAGCCGCAGGACAGTGTTTTGTGCCAGTTAAAAGACACAAAACCATATTAACACCATATTAAATGCCCCCCTGTATTAACCTCATAGCTGAAGAAAGTTAGCAAAATCAATGTATAAGCCGCGGCTAATAGTCGGGAAATTACGGTATATAATAGCCCGTGGCCACTATGTTCAGTAGTACTCATGTCCACATTGCTGTGTCCTGCTGCTGTGTAGAAATGCAAGCAGGAGGTTGCTGAGGAAGGAGAGGAGGCGGCTGCAGCAGCAGCATCATCATCAGCATCAGCAGCAGCATCAGCGGCAGGTGGCGTCCAGAAGGCCAGTCCAGCCAGCAGCACCTCCAGCAGCAGCACCATCACCATCACCACCACCTGCTGCTCCACCCGCTCCTCCGGGGCGCCGCCGCTGCTGGAGGTGTGCATCCGCGAGGCCGAGGCCCAGCCGTTCGAGGTGCTCATGCAGTTCCTGTACACGGACAAGATCCAGTATCCACGCAGAGGTCAGGCTCACCTCGCGCCCTCGTCACCTGTCATATCGTATTTCACAAATGCCCATTGGTCAGCTTTTGTGTATTTGGACAGCCACAACACCGTGTACAAACGCAGTCATTTTAGAGATCTAGAGGATGGATGACCTTGGATTCTAGTACAAATGTGACCTTCAGTCTGGGGGTGGTGGTAGCGTAATGGCTAAGGAACTGGGCTAGCGTCCAGTAGACTGAAAAGTTGGTGGGATCAATTCATGACCACCACCGTTGTGCAAGGCACTTAGCCACGACTTGCTCTGGGGACAGTGGCCCTTGTAATCAAATTTGGATAAAAGCGTCTGCTCGATACATAAACGCAAATGTCTTTGTGTGCTTGGCTCCCTTGTTTGGATAAAAGCGTCTGCTCGATACATAAACGCAAATGTCTGTTTGTGCTCGGCTCCCTCGTCTGCTCTCAGGACACGTGCAGGACGTGCTGCTGATCATGGACGTGTACAAGCTGGCGCTGAGCTTTAAGCTGTCTCGGCTGGAGCAGCTGTGCGTGCAGTACATCGAGGCCTCGGTGGACCTGCAGAACGTTCTGAGCGTCTGCGAGAACGCCAACAAGCTGCAGCTGGACCAGCTCAAGGTGGGGCCCGAACAGCCGGGGGGGGGGAGGGGACGACCCAGCACGTGTTTAAAATAGAGCTGTAAAGCTGGGACACAGTTGCTCATTTGTCATTTTCTTCTTTTTTAACCCCCTCTCTTTCTTTTTTTCTCTCTCTCTGTGTTCCATCTCCTCTTTTTCTTATGGATTTTACTCCCCCTCTCCCCTTTCTCCATTGCTGCCTTTTATTCCTTTATCCAGGAGCACTGCCTTAATTTTGTGGTGAAGGAGTCCCACTTTAACCAGGTCATCATGACCAAAGAGTTTGAACACTTGTCCACTCCGCTCATAGTGGAAATTGTGCGCCGGAAACAGCAGCCACCTCCCAGAATCTACTCAGATCAGCCTGTGGATATAGGTAATGAAGGCCCACTGGTGGTCCATAAAGGTATTGCAAGGTTTTTCAATTACATACTTTGAATGTTGGAATCACTGTTGTTTTGCCTCAAACTTCACAACCATGGTCCTCAGGTTCCTGTTTAGTCTAAATGGTGGTTCATGGGTCACAATCAGTTTAAAACCCCTGTCTGTACATTGATTAAGCTTTGTCCTCAACTAGAGATGATTGATTTGTCTTTCAGTGGAGACTGGCAATTTTTCACAGGGATCTTCGTTTCTCAATGTCACTGAGTACTGTCGGTAGGAGAAAACGCGTAGCTGCAGTGCTATACTCTGGTGGCATGAGCATGGGGGCTGATCATGCCCCCAGAGTGGACCACTGCTAGCTGCCTGGAAGCTCTAACTGTTGGCTGCAGCGACTCAAGCTAGGTAGAACCGTTTTTGTTTTTTTTCCTACCGACAGTACTTGGTGACCTTGAGAAGCGGAAAAAACTGTTAAAAAATTGGCCAGATTTCTCCTTTGATCTGTATATGAGAAACCCACCCCATAATGTTTGTGTATAATATAGCGATGATTGTCAGTGATCTTTCTGAATGCTGTGCTGTTTTGATTGGCTCAGGCACGTCCCTCGTGCAGGACATGAAAGCCTACCTGGAAGGAGCTGGGCGGGACTTCTGTGACATCATCCTGCTCTTGGATGGGCATCCGCGCCCGGCACACAAAGCCATTCTTGCGGCTCGCTCCAGGTAGAACCCAGCAACGTGTCAAACTCCTAAATTGTGTTTTTACCTATAAAAAGTAGTTTGAATTTTAGATCTGTGCTGACAAAAATAGAAAAAAACCCCCTCTGTAAGCAAAAACAGTGTCTGAGCATGAATATGTGTCTCAAGAAGACTCATGGATCTCCTAGTTCAGTATGAAATGAGTTCACCCCCATATACAGTATGTTTTGGGTCTAAGAGGATTGCATTTGTTCTTGGCTGTATTGAGTGATGGATTGAATGGATTTTTCGACAGCTACTTTGAGGCCATGTTTCGCTCCTTCATGCCTGAGGATGGCCAGGTGAACATCTCTATCGGGGAGATGGTTCCCAGCAAGCAGGCCTTTGAGTCCATGCTGCGTTACATCTACTACGGAGACGTCAACATGCCACCCGAAGACTCACTGTATCCCATCACGCAGTTCACTGCACAGTTTAGAAACCAGCAGGGTAGTTTTAAGTTTTGTGTAGATTTCAGTTATCTGGAAAACAACTTGCGTATCATTGTTCATATGTTTTGTCTTTTTGGGGGGGATTTTGTGTTATTGTGTTAGTGTGTATGTCAATGCACACCACACGCATTCTAACTATACGCTGCTTTATAAGTTGACCATTCTCTGTACTGTATGAGTGCACCCTTAACTTGAGTACAGCTATCTGTTTGCGGCGCCGTATTACTATGGGTTCTCCAACAACAGACTGCAAGCCTACTGCAAGCAGAACCTGGAGATGAACGTCACGGTGGAGAACGTTCTACAGGTCAGAGTTCTGTTCCACTCGACAGGCACCAGTCTGCCTCTTGAACACATCCCATCGCTTCCTCTCTCATTCGTACTAAAGATCGTCTGAATTCAGCTTGTTCATGTTATTAATCACATTTAGTTCATGATATTATTATTGATATTGTTATTATTATGCTTAATGTAGGCTTTTTCAACTACTATTTTTAAACTAATAATATACAATAAGTCGCTTTGGACAAAAGCATCTGCCAAATACCATAAACATAACTGTAGACATAAACATAAACATGGGTAAGGGTTTTTATGTCTTTATTTATAGTGTGTTTTAGGACTCGTAAATGAATGAAATGTACAGTACTTGGCCCGGTTTCCCAAAATCATTAAGAAGCTCTTAAGTCCTAAGAACTTCTTAGAAGCGTTCTTAGAACATTCTTACAACGCTCCTAAGAAGTTCTCAGCACTTAAGAGCTTCTTAACAATTTTGGGAAACCCGACCAATGTCAGTAGTCTTTGTAGAGAAGAGCATTTGCCTAATTGGTACAGATCACATGTTCACATGTCTCGTCCTTGTGCTTGTGCTTGTGCTTGTGTGTGGGGGGGTCAGATCCTGGAGGCTGCCGATAAGACCCAGGCGCTGGACATGAAGAAGCACTGCCTGCACATCATCGTCCATCAGTTCATCAAGGTGGGTACGCTGGTGTCGGGAGCGCTGGGCCTCTGCTGGCTCACACCGGAAGGCTGAGCTGCGTATCACTGACCCACAGCACAGAGCATGCTCACTGGAGACCAGAGGAGAGGAGAGGAGAGGAGAGGAGAGGAGAGGAGAGGAGAGGAGAGGAGAGGAGAGGAGAGGAGAGGAGAGGAGAGGAGAGGAGAGGAGAGGAGAGGAGAGGAGAGGAGAGGAGAGGAGAGGAGAGGAGAGGAGAGGAGAGGAGAGGAGAGGAGAGGAGAGGAGAGGAGAGGAGAGGAGAGGCTTAGCTCCGAGGCGTGCGCTTTCTTGGCCGTGCTCTAAAGGAACATCCCGGCCGGCCTGTGCTATTGGAGTCACCACTGGAGACCTGATTTGCCCATTAGGGATTTAGTTTAGCCCATGACTTCTCCAGTCAGCAGAAAATGGTCATGTGCACTCATTTGGTCTTTGCGTGATCTTTACTCTCGAGTAGAAAGCTTTGGAAGGCAATTTGTCTTTTATGATTTATTTAAAGTATGAGTTCTTCTCCCTGCATGATCTCTTTTTTTTGTTCTTCTTGAGCTTGTTTTTGTGCCTCGTTTCTGACCTCCATTCTGTTGTTGTGTTTGTTCCTTTGCCCCCTCTCCTTCTCCCTCTCCTTCTCTGGCAGGTGTCCAAGCTGCCCAACCTGCGCTCTCTGAGTCAGGTCCTGCTGCTGGACATCATCGACTCGCTGGCCTCCCACATATCGGACAAACAGTGTGCTGAGATGAGCTCCGACATTTAGACACGGACCCCGTTCCCTCCTCGCTACTCCATCCCATTAGCCACTTTATGAATTATTATTGTTATTATTATTATTATTATTATTATTATTTTACGCTACAATGTTCTTAAGAGCCCTTTGTTGTTGCCTCCTCCTCCTCTTTGGCATGTGTGTTTCGTTGCTGCTCCTCCAGCGCCATCTGCTGGTCTGGCTGGTCTCATAGCAGGCGGCCTGTTGGGCTGGTGGTGCTTTTGACAGAGGTGTGTGAGCCTTGTGAGGACCTGGAGGCTGTGGAGGCTGTGGAGGAGACGGTAGCAGGCAGGGGAGAGCGGAGCCGCCTCCGTCCCACCGGGCAGCACTGAGGACGGGTAGACCAGGCAGAGCTGTTGCCCCATTTCCCCCCGGTGGTCAAACTCCGTAAAGAGACACTTCCGACATTTCCTTACATTTGTTCACTTTCAGGCTGTCAAGTGTTATCTACCATAAAAAAAAAATTGTGTCAAACTGTAATTAAAGGCTAGAACGGGATTCTGTCAAATCACAGCTGGAGGTGCGTTGTGCAGGTGGTTGTTGTAAAGAAAGCTTCAGGACCTGTGGTGTAGTACTAAGGACATGTCGTACGGAGCGCTTCTCAATACGCCCATGCTCGCTGTGCATCCTATTTCAGTGTTCCATGTGCATTTCTATTAGTCAATAACAGAAAAGTGTGGGGAAGAAAGACTGGAAAAGGAAAGGCATTTGGATGCATACAATACTCAGTGATATGCTCAGAGAACACTTACGTGCCTTTAGAGTTACACCACAGTTATGAGGATGTTTTACTTTCCAAAAGCAAAAATGATGTACTGTATTTGTTATGGAGAAGTAATGGTTCATATGCTTTATTTTCAGAAAAGCTGAATATTACCGAGTAGCTATGCCATTTACTGTATTTATTTAGACCCATATACAAGTCTCTCATTGATGTACGCTTTTGTGTTTTGATGTCATGTTACAGTACAATTTTACTCTTTGTCTTGCTCTGTAATGTCAGATATCTAAAGGCAAAAGTATCCAGAAGTTGGGTTTTTTTTTTTTTTACATGTAAATTTAACCTGTGAATACCCAGTAAATGTAAATATAATCACTTGTGTGTTGACTGCTTATAAACCAATGTACAGCTTTGCTACCGTTTGTTTGTTTTGTAGTAAAATCTTCTCCATTATTGTTCACGTTACAGAACTGTTTATATGGTATATGCGTGCTCAATGCCTTAATAAACCATTACTGTCACCGTCATAGCCTGGCTTCTGACTTCTTCACTTATATTCATATTCATAGTCATTCATATGTGTGGTAAGTATGGCTTTAATATGTATTGCCAGCAAGGTTCACAAAATGTTTTATTGGACACTTGGAGAGTTTATTAAGCTTGTTGCAATGATTATTTCATCAAGTGAGTGGTAGGGCCAGAAATATTGATTTTATGGGTAATTCTGGGATGCTTCTTTTAATCAATGTAATATCTGCTTCCAAAAGTCCTCTCTTTCTATTGCATTGCCTACCTAGGCTGTCCAGTGTCCACCATCACATGACCTCCCTCCCTGTGGTGAAACCTAAGAGATGAAAAGGTGCTTGACTTTGGCCTCCAGCACAATGGCCCTTATTCTGCCCGAGATGGACACTCCAGCCAGGGCTGCAACTGGACCCTGACCACACAGGGAGCCTCCTCTCTCTCGGAGTCACAGGCAAAGGGTATGAAACACTCACATCACAGCTTCCCACTAATACTGAGGGCACAAGATGTAGAGGTTGCGTGTTTGAATCGGACCTGCTGAGAGATCAATTGCTCAAAATGTGTCTTGTTTTGTGTCATAATGACCATGTGAAGGGGGACATTGTTTTCTTTCTTGACTACACTCTAGCTATAGTGTCATCTTCATCTCCAGTCTCCACCAGCGCACCAAATATAGCAATGGATTATTCGATTATTATAAGGTTAAACATTGAAGACAATGGCTGGAGAATTGTGTGTGTGGTGATGTGTGTGGGGAGGGGGGGGGGGTTAACTTGAAGATAGTGTGTGTTTGTTTGTATGTGTGTAGAGGATGGGGTGTAGGGGGGGTGGGGTTAACTTGAAGATAGTGTGTGTTTGTTTGTATGTGTGTAGAGGATGGGGTGTGGGGGGTTAACTTGAAGATAGTGTGTGTTTGTTTGTATGTGTGTAGAGGATGGCGTGTGGGGGGGGGGGTTAACTTGAAGATAGTGTGTGTTTGTTTGTATGTGTGTAGAGGATGGGGTGTGTTTTGGGAGGTTAACTTGAAGATAGTGTGTGTTTGTTTGTATGTGTGTAGAGGATGGCGTGTGGGGGGGGGGGGTTAACTTGAAGATAGTGTGTGTTTGTTTGTATGTGTGTAGAGGATGGCGTGTGTGCGCATGTCTATGGGGGTTACAAAGAGAACTGGGGGTCTGATTTTAGCCTCTAAATTGAAAGAGCCCTTTAAGCTTCAGTTGTTAATCCTTGGCCTTTACCTGCGTAAATTACACCTGTCCGTCCACAGGTTGAGTTACCTTAGATATGGGAGAGATAACGCAGCACAATGTGGCTTTCAGTCCGCCAGAGTGATAAGTCGTGGTGATGAAGGGAATGGAAACCAGTGCTGAAGCACCTCACTTGCATCAAAATATACAACGCAGTATTCACGTCTGTTCCTTAGATTCAAAAATTGTTTTATAGTCCTCAGATTTGTTGGTTAAAATTGCGCCAAGTAATGCAAAAAAAGAGAGAATAGTTTGATTTCTTACTAGCCACTTTTGCTGTAATTGGGACATGCCTTGAAACCAGGGCAGAGTACTCTGGAGTACCCGATGCATATTTTCACTGTGATTAAAGAGTACATTTGTTGAGGTAGAGAGAGCATCTAGTCGGGGGAGTGTAAAAGCTCCCATCTTCTTCCCTTTTGTTGGGTCTATTTGCAATCTTATAAATAATGGATGGACTTGTAATTGAGAATGAACGATGCGCATCAGAGAGTCAAGTTAAGGACAAATGTCAAGATGCTGTTATGTGTCTTTTGAATGCGTGTCTGTTTACCGGGGGGAAAATCAAACCGCCATTCACGGAGGCAGACAGAGTAGCTGGCCAAGTGTCAAATGCTTTTGTGGGGGCCTAGTGCTGTTGAAGCACAAGCTGCCATTCAGGTGGACACGACACCTGAGTCTCGACTGGCAAGCCAGTGGACTTTCTGCAGACCCCTTCTGAAACGAACGGAGGGAGGCATCATCGGGGGGGCCAAGCTTCCCACAGGACCCTCTCTTGGGTCGTCCGGACGCTTGGAAAAGCACTAAAGAAGAGGACAATGGCACCTGCTCAAAAGAGAAAAGAGCAAAAGCTCTTATGAAAGACGCTTTGAAGGACTTTGTAGTCTTCTCTCTGCCTTGCCCTCCTCTCTCTTTTTTTTTGGAGCTTGCTCCTTCAAGCCCAGCAGCATACTCGTATTTCCCTCCTTTGGAGACTCGGCGCGCACACACTGGTCAGCTCAGCGCCGGACATATCCGCTTTCATGTCCAAAAACAGTGGCCATTGTTTGGCCCTGATGATATTTATCGGTGAGACAAAAAGCGAACGCCGGTTGAAATGCCCCCGGGGCCCTTGGATGACGTGGCGGCTATCAAGTGCATCTTTATTAAAAGTTGCTACGAGCAGGGCCAAGTTGGGGCGGGCTAAGGCAGCGGACGTGTGGAAGGGAGGGACCCTTTTTTGGGGGGCTTGTTAACTCCTGTTGGGACGGAGAGAAGAGACAGAGGCCACTGTGGAGGGAGAGAGAGAGAGAGAGAGAGAGAGAGCGCGCAAGAGAGACGAAGACGAGAGAGTCGAAGAGGACAGGATGGTGTTTCTGACCACCAAGCTCGTGGAGAGGGTGTCCCTCTTTGTGTCGTTCGGGGGCCTGGTGACGTCGTTGGTCACGTTCTTCCTGCCCCTGTGGAAGACGATGAACTCGGACCTGAACGAGATGGAGAACTGGTACGAGGGCCTGTGGCACCTGTGCATCTTCACCGAGGAGGTGGGCCTGCACTGCAAGGCCTACGAGTCCACGCTGGCGCTGCCCGCCGACAAGCTGGCGTCGCGGGCGCTCATGTTCGTCTCCGTGGCCACGGGCCTGCTCGGGGTGCTGGCGGCGTTCTTCGGGCTGGAGGGGGTGCTGGACGGAGCCGGAGGGGGTCGGCGTCGGCGGCGGCTGAAGAGGGGGCTGCTCATCGCCGGGGGCGTCCTCTTCTGGGTGTCGGGACTCACCACGCTGGCGCCCGTGTCCCTGGTGGCCTACTTCACGGTGGTGGAGTTCTGGGACGAGAGCATTCCCGACGTGGTGCCGCGCTGGGAGTTTGGCGAGGCCATGTTCTCCGGGTGGATCGCGGGACTCCTCCTGGTGGTCGGCGGCTCGTTCTTGTTTGTGGCCGTGTGCATGGGGGATTACGAGGCGCGCCAGGCTAGAGATTTAGCCTTCTGCAAGGACGCTCCAAGGACACGGCACTACCTAAAGACAGAGGTCCTATAGCTTCTTTATTCTCTGCTGTTGAAGAGCCGGGCGTGATCACTATCTGAGCTTTAAGATTAGTAAAAAACCAAGGTCAGTTGCAAGAGACTTGGAAAGGTCACCTCTGAGTCTATCTAGCTTTCAGTATTTAAGTGCCAAGAATGAATGCAACTTTTGAATGTAAAAAAAAAACTCCCACAAAATTCCATTTTATGGCAAATCTGTGCTTTTGCCACCGTTGAATGGACACGCAAAGGTAATTTTCATCTGACCTTTTAACAGTGTAATTTGAGGCTTGCTGAGCGCTGAGTTATTTCAGAGTCACTGCTAGGAAACCTGCGCCAATTGCAAATTTGGGAGCGTTCAGCATGATTGTGTCTCTGTGGCTGTGCCATCATCTGCCTGTATGAGATTATATTCCCCCTCTCCTCTGGCTCTAATCCACATTGCTAGATTTATGTCCTGTGTGTCACACTGAGTTTTATGTTCTACTTGCACACCCATTAAAATGAAATCATTCTGAATTTTAAATTACTTTGGAATCCGTTTTTTTATGCAGCAAAGCCTGTTCTATCTGAGCATAAAACGTATATGTCTCATTGTATCAGATGTAGGCTATTCAAATGTTTGACGTAATAGAAATCCCCCTCATTCTCTGAGGTAGCCTACTTCTCTTACTAAACACCGTTTAAGGCAAAGCACAGTTGAGCAAGACATGAACCCAGTGGTGCTTAGTTGTGCTTGCATTTCTCTTTCTTTGATCCTGATTCAGTAACTTAAAGATGAATTCATTTCACATGGGAGCATGCTCTGTGCAACTGTAAAGAAGAAGAGTAATGTAAAATAAACTTCCCAAACCACACATGTTAATGCAGCCTTTAGCTGTGTGTGTAGAGATGGACAAACCAGCAGTCAAGTTGATTGATATATGAAATGTTTATCTATGGCAGAAGTAAAGAGAGAGAGAGAGAGAGAGAGAGAGAGAGAGAGAGACGTTGGCTTTTAACTTTCCTTTATGATGAGTTATAAATAAGCTAATAAGAAGAAAACATTATTAGGACATGCTTGATAATTCCACCTTTCGGTTTTACCGGTTTATTAATGAGCATACTGTACCTGCCCCTGCTGTTTATTTGTAAATATTTGCACTGAAAAGGGCAAATTGAAGCTAATTGCCTCTATGTGTGCGGTTTTGCCTTATGAGTAATGAGGTGGCCCAGTTTGAAATTGAAGCACAGAATCTGCCTCACTCCATGAAGTAGTGTGATTATTCTCTTTCGGCATCCCAATATTGATCTTGAAACGCCAAACAGCTTATCTGCCTCATTAATGCTTGTCACATCTCCTGCGATCTCAAAGAGTAGAGCCCAGTCTTAGTATCAGATATTGACTCTGTTCATGGAGGGGGTCCTACTGGAGGGAAAACAAGACTACAGGGTGTTGACTGGAATTTTGCAAAGCTGTTACTCTTAATGAATTATTCAGTCAAAGCTGACCTTTCTTTAAGTGTACATTCTATTAGCTTAATTAGACTAAAATATGAAGGGACTGATGTGCCATTATATGAAATCTGTTCCTCTTAAAGTGAGATCATCAGTCATAGCTTGCCCCTCTATGCTATAATGATCTCTGTGACTATCTAATCGTGTTGCCAAGCATCACAATATGCATTTCTTTTGGCAACCAGCAGAGGGCCCAGTGAGTAGATAGATACTATACAGACTGCTAGCTGCAGCAGAAAAAAAAATGGCAACACATTTTTGTAGGGATTTGTTTGTAATCTTTGCTTGTAGTGCAGTAGGCTGGGTGTTTGTAGTCAGCTCATGCTCCCCACTCTAACCTGATAGAGTCACTTGGGAGTCATAGAAAACAAGCACAGCAGCATATCTCTGAGATGCCTTGACACTATAGGGGACTAGATGAGATAATTGTGATCACTGTGACAACCACTGGGTCTTAAGATTAAATTACAAAGTGACAGTGCTTTTCATTCCTTCACAAAAAAACACTCTGCATCCGCTCTCTATATTTGTTATATACCTAATGTTTTTGTTTGTTTGTAAAAATCTCTGGTTTCACAATAAAAATATTCATCTTTTAGGCACTCATGCAGAAGAGTGTTTCACATGACCCTGCAGCTGTGGCAGTGAATGACAATGTGATTTAATGGGACCAAACCGCAGTCTTGATGTATAATCTCGTCACCATTGATTGAGCATGACATGCATATGAAAAGTGAAACCAGACCTTGCTTGGTTGGTTGATTGGTCGGTTGATCACTGAGAGTCAGTGCTCTGAATATTAAGCTGGTGTATCTTACTGGACTCTCTAAGGTGAAACCTAAGGTTGCTGCTTACTGACCAACAGACTTGTGGGCGATCAGACTGCTGGACGGGAGAAGACACTTATTTAGGGTGACACACAGACAGACAGCTGAGAAAAGGAAGGGTCAGACCATAGCACTGCTTTTCAGGGACTGAAAGAAACACGGAGAAAGGGAGAGAGGGAGAGAGGGAGGGATAAAAGTGTTGAAACAATGTGAGATGAAGAGGAGTGGGAAAGTGAGATATAAACTGAGGGAAAAAAGTGAAGTGTGTGTGTGTGTGTGTGTGTATGTGTGTGTGTGTGTGTGTGTGTGTGTGTGTGTGTGTGTGTGTGGAAGGGGGGGGGGGTTGTTGTGGGCAGAGACTGAACAAAATACCACAGCGAAAGAGCGAAACAGGGAGAGAGGTGAGAGAAAGATAAAGAGAGAGAGAGAGAGAAAAGAGAGGGGAGGGGAAAGTGGAGCGCTCGGTGAATTCATGCTGTGTTAGCATCCCCTAAGCAACTCCATCAATACTGCATACAGCTGAGGAACTGGCAAGGATCCCTGGTACTGCATTGGCAGCCTACGGTACCGGGAGGCAGAGAGAGAGAGAGAGAGACACACACACACACAGAAAGAGAACGAGAGAGAGGATAGAGAGAAAGAGAGAGGGATATATAGTGAGCCAGAGAGAGATAGAGGTAGAGAGAGAGAGGGTGAGAAAGAGAGAGAGAGGGAGAGAGAGAGAGAGAGAGAGAGAGAGAGAGGAGCTTACAGTATTGCCACTGAGTGCTGCTTACTGCTTACTGCTGCTGTGTGCTGTGTGCTGTGTGCTGCACTGAGGAGCTTTCTGTGTGGGACTCAGCCCCGTGTGTGGAACTACTGCATCCGCTGCAGTCAGGGAGAAACAGAGAGAGAGAGGGAGAGAGAGAGAGGAGGACAAGAGAGTGAGTGAGGGAGAGAGAGAGAGGAAGAGCCCAGAGAGCAGGAGGAAGACGTGGGTCGGGAGTACTCTGTGGGAAGGAGCCAGTGGTGCCGTGGGCAGGGGTTGTTTCTTGAGGGGGGATCTTGTGCTAGTATGTTAGCGCACTCTGCAGGGTTGGCTAAACACCGGGGACTGTAACAGCACCTCAGTGCACCTGCTTCAGACAGGCTTCGGGTGAGTACCTCTCTCTCTTCTCTCTCTCTCTCTCCCCCTCTCTTTCTATCACTCTCTCCCTCTCTCTCTATCTCTCTCTCCTTTCAGTTTCTTTTGGTGTGGAGGGGATTATGATGATGAATCGTTTCAAACGCTTTGCTCATAAACTTGCGGGATGGTGTTTAGTTGAGTTGTCAGGAGCTGTGATTGCTGTGTCTGTGGTATGCGGCGTTAGACATCCCACTCTGGTCTGTCAAGGAAGTTGGTACGAAGCCGAGTTGGGAAGTGGCATTTAGAATAGAACTTAAAGTTAACAGGGACATAAATTGCTTTGTTTCCATACATTTACTCACAAATGAACAAAACTGCATTTTAGCAAACAAAAATAACTTTGCATTGATCTCATACACACACACACATACACGCACACACACACACACACACACACACACACACACACACATACACACACACACATACACACACACACACACACACACACACACACAGAGAGAGATAGAGAGAGAGAGGGGTTTTGCAATTTGCAATTGAAAGGTTTAGATAGGTGTACATAGAACAAGAAAAACATATAATGCTATTCATCTTTATCAGTATGTGTAAGCAATGAATCCACTCCCTCTGTTATTGACTAATAGAGGTCAGAGTCATTACCTGGCGTAATGTCATTCATTTGGCACACATACTTGCACCTGTCGATGTAAACGTTGTGAGTTAAGCTTGATCATTTACTGTAATGTCAGTGACACTGAGTGAATGATCTGGACGCTTCTAGGCATTGCCAGCAGTTACCAGTGGACTACAGCAACAATGTCTAAATGGCTTGAAATATTGGCACTGCATTAGAAACAATTTTGTAGTGCTGGACATTTTGCTTAAGATATCACAGCACAATGCAAGCAGACAGAGGATGATTGTGAGTTGCCGTTCTCTCTTTTCTGTGAGGTCCTGGTGTGTGCTTCCACTGGTCTTTGCTGTTGACCAAGTCTGATCTTCAGTTGTGCTTTAATAAATAGATGGATCACCACACTTGCTTGTGGTCTCCTATGCCCATGGTGACTCCACCACCAGTTAGCCAGTGAATTCCACAACAAGCTCAACCACATGAACTTTAGTGCCCTTAGCACGGTGGAAAAACAGCTTGTGACTCCATCCTATCGCTTCAGAAATGAAATTCTCCTCTCAAGGGCTGCTGATCCAAAAGCTATAGGGTGTGACAATCGCGGTTCCTCACCTATACACGGTTCTTAGTTAGGTTAAATGAGGTTATGGTGTAAAACTGTGTGATTGACGCAAGTTCACATTTGAGACGTAATGTATTCACTGATCATGTGAAGTTGGGAATGTTGGGGATTGTGGCTTAGTGAAACTAAAACAAAGAGAGGTCCTCTGCAGTCTGGTATTACTCCGGGAGAACATGCAACCAAGCATGTAGACATGTAGACCAGTCACCCTAGCACAATAACCAGGCCAAATTGTTTCTTTCTCTTCTGGAGTGTATTATTGCGGAAATCTGATTAGCGATAATCCAATGTTTATTGTGCATTTGCAATGGAAGGCTGAAGATATAAAAACAAGTCAGTCCAAAGCCTCTTTCCATGCTGTGAAAATCACAACCTGGAATGATTTTTTCACTTTGTCCATTCAGAATCCCCTGTGTGTTTGGCAAAAGTAATTTCTGAGTGAAATAATGGAACAATAATTGCTCAATGATATGGACAGTAATTGCTCAACCATATGAACAATTAGGTACCTCTAGATTAGCGGCTGCGGGTACAGCAGTAAAGAATGTTGTCAGCTGTTTTTGGAATACTGTATACTGCCAGCCGTTTAAGTGAACTTAAAAAATAAAAGTCCTGGTCAACCTTTCAAGAAAACAGCGTGAGCAGAACACAGCCTTCAGCAGTTCCTTTAATATGGCACCCTGCTGCATGCAAAAAGATAAAAAAGAAATATCTAAAAGTTGTGGAAGTTGAACAATAATGTTGTAGTTACACGGCACACTGGAGTCAGCGCCTCGGGGTAAACTCCACTTGTTGTGCAAACAGCTCTGGGATGACATAATCTGGGGAGGATCTCTTATGGGTTATTTTCGTCTCAACAAACGTGAAGAAAGAGACGCAATTAAGAAGAGAGGGACATGCAGAGGGGGAGTGGCTTTGAGTTGGGTGATAGTGGGGGATGAAGTGTGTGTGTGTGTGTGTGTGGGGGGGGGGGGGGTGAGGGTGTGTGTGTGTGTGTGTAGGTGTGTGGGGGGCTGCTTGGGAATGTCTCCCCTTATCGCCTGGATCAAAGCAATTGGCCTAATATTTAACCAGCGCCTCACACAGGTGTCGGAAGATCGAGATAGGCCAACACATTACGCTAACACAGTTCAGTGGTCGGAACCATTGAGGCTGCGGTATTTGCTTCTCCCTCAGGGCATAGATAGATCATTGTGTTCGGCCATTCAGGTAACTACTTGTGTACGTTCATTTTCCCCCCTATTGTGTGATATGTTTACATGCAACATACTGTACACCAGATGTAGCTGAATGAGGGCAGCTTTGGTTAGTTATCTCTGGTAGCCACCCTTCTCCTGACCTCTGCAGGTGTTTAGCAACAATCCCTAGCTGACAATTATTAAAGCATGTCACTATCTCTATCTGCTGTCCAACAAAGCACTACCCAGAGCCTGGCCACTTGTTTCCTGGGTCCAAAGTCTTAAACGTGCAAAGACCGTTTTTTCAGGGCTGTGAGAGACCAGCTCTCTTGTTCTGGGGGAGGTCCATGCTTCTGCGGCACAAAGAAGAGGCTGGAATGCTCTTTTAGTCCTTGCCTCAGATGTCCCAGTGTTTCGGCCCTGCTCTTGAGTGTAATGGCATTCACTCCTCTACTTGTCACACAGAAATGGGATGAGGAAAGGAGATATGTGGGCTTCCCTCCGTACATCAGCACTTTGTATTGATTAGGTCATAGGGAGGTTGTTTGTGCATATATATCTAAATCAGCCTGGCGTTTGTAACAGTTCCAAATTTAAAATCACCTCATACTGTGTCTTCTTCTCTTCCTGTTTTTGGTCCGAACACTAACTTTGCCTCTTGTTTTCCCCAATGAGGCAGCCATTGTGGTTTAGGTTTCCTACCTACCACTCAGTTTGAAATCCAGAGACCACATCAGTCTGCTCCACATTCATTGTTAATTCCCCCCGTGTGCATTCCGGTAAACAGCAGTACATTTGCGGGAAAGTTAGCGAGGCTGACAGCTTGTTTGCTTGAAAGGGTATTAGCTCTGCTTGGGGACAGGCCCAACAGGGAGAGACTGGGGGGGCTTGGGGAGCAGGGGGGTAGGGGTGGGGTGGGGTAGGGTGTGCGGTGGTGTGTGTGTGTGGGGGGGAGGGGGGGGGGCTCAGGGAGCAGGGGGGAAAGGGTGGGGTAGGGTGTGCGGTGGTGTGTGTGTGTGGGGGGATCTGCGTCATATGTTGTGAAGACCAAATCTGCTTAACCTACTTCCAGTAGGAGTAAAATATCTTCAGCTTGCTAGAACCCGAGGAAGACCATCCAATGTGTTAATCAGTGATATTTCAAGTGAAACGACTAAAAGTGGTACTAGTGAGAGAAGAGCAGGCTTGCTGGACCTCTATTGTGCGCTTCCCAGTGACGCTGGAGCCTCGTGGGACGTAATGTAGTGTTCTATTGTACCGACGACGACGAGGTAAATCAGACCTCATGCAGCAGGAACAGGATGCAGCCACAGAGCTGCAGTTGCTATGGAGATGTTATAAATTGTGCACGAAAGACTGGGATGCCCTTCTTTTTTTGCCAAGGGTAGTAGAGTCTTTTTGGATCAAATGTTTGTTGAGCATGTCGCAAAGCATTCTATTTGATTTCTTATTCTATCAAACACACTCAATCTTGTTGGACTGTTTATGCAAATGATGCACTATATGTGGTCAGAAACTGTGAACTCAAAAACTGTAAGATAGAATTTTATGAGGAGATTTAATTTGGCCACAATAATAATAACTATCAGTATGTTTGCTATAGTTAACATGTGTCCAGAAGGTGACCATTGGGAAGAGTAGTGGACTAGACCAGCAGTGCAGATCAGAGGGGCAGGATTCTTCATGGTGTTGTGTAGTCCGAGAGCACATTGTTGACCACTCCTTCATTCAGCCCGGTTCTTGTTTTCCTCTCTCTCTCTCTCTCTCTCTCTCTCTCTCTCTCTCTCTCTCTCTCTCTCTCACACTTCAGGAGACCTGTGGTGTGATCAGAATATTAATGGAGCTTTTGTGTTCTGTCTTAGCCAAAGAAAAGTTGCCTGACAAATCAAACACTTGCACTTAATGTGGTGCACCTACTGGCCTGTTAGTGCTTGGGCCCCTTTTGTTCGTTAGGCGTTAGTGTCCGTCATGAGATATCAGAGCAGTGGCATTCTGAGGCGAAAATACCTTAGCAGCCCCTAAAAGGTTACATGGCTATGGAGATTTCTTTTCCGCGCTTCTGTAACGTGGCGGGGGGGTGGGGTGGGGGGGGGGCGTTTCAGGGGAGTTGTGGAAGCCTGGTGTCAGCAAGTTAATGGGTGTCTTAATGATGTTAATATGTAACGGCTATTCAGCCTCCGCATGGAAAAAACACAGGCCCATTAGCAGTGTTGCTCTCGCTCTGAGAGATGTATACATGCACACAAACACATACACACATGCTAACACGGGGAGGGGCACTCGCTATACCAACATAGCTCACACACACACACACACACACACACACACACATACACACACACACAGACACACTGACATGAGAAAAGGCATTTTTTCACCCAGTAGGACATTAGGCTTGTTAGGTCTGTCCAGGACTCCCTGAGTCACTCTGACACACTGCTTCCCGGAAATGGTTGCTAAGATATTGGGATACAAGGGGATACAATCCTGGCACACGACTGTGGATTTCTCTCCTCAGTCCCATGGACCAGGACACCTTATTTATCCGCCCCCCATCCCCCCTCCCCCTCCCCCCCCTGTCCTCATCCCCTTGTGCAGCGCCTGTGAAGTGAAGTGGACTTCTTTGACCATCAGTAGCCTGTGGGGTTTGGGCCTTCAAACGAGGTTCAAACGAGGACCCCGATTGAACTCACTTCAAAAAACTGTCACCAAGAAAAGTATTGTGGAGGGGGGAGAAAAAAAAGACAACATCCTACTGTGGTAAAAAAAAAGAAAAAGAATAGAAGAAGCCTTGTCATGGCTGTTGAAACGGTCGCAGTGCTGAGTCTGAGGTCTCCCCTGAAAATGCGCCGGCCCGTCAGCTCGGCCTCCTCCTGTTCCCCTGACGGCGCTCCGACACGACGGGATTAAGTCTTTGATACGGAACAGAGCGCCGAGCCTGCCAGCGTCGGCCCGGCCCCGCGTCATTAGAAGCGTGTGATTCCCAGCGACACTTGTGCTGATACGAGACCTTCTCAGGGTCCTGCGTGGCGTATTCGGGAGACGTTGTGTGGCATAGAGGAGGCCTCCGGGGGCTAATATTCGCTGCAGATTATCCAGATACGGGGTTACGTTGCTGTGCTTAGTTTTGCAAATTTGCAATGGGTCTGCATTTTTTTTATTTTTTTTGAATGGCTATCTTAGACAGTTAGATCTCTGTGTGAACTGACTCGCTCTTTCTCCTGGTGTCTCTCGGCACATATTGACTACTCTCAGTACTATGCATTCATTATTCATCAGCACACACAAGTCTGCCTGAAATGGAGATAATCTCCATGGCAGAGTATGGTCACATATGTATTTTCACTCGCACTGAAACTCGCATCGGCTTGATGTCATCATTCCTTTTTTTCACATTTAAACACCAACCATCTTTGGCCTGCCTTCTTCCAGTATTATCGGTCTATCGATCAATCGATCAAGTCACAAGAGTACAATGCTACACATTTCCAGCACAGTTCCTGGTGTCAAAGCGGAATTGGATGGCTTATCTGTTGAGCAATACTGACCTCATGACATGTTTTAACAGAATGTCAGTCATTCTAAGGTGTTAGAACCCTTTTGTCACCCTAGGGCCAACGGCACTGCGTCAACATTTACAGTCAGATACATCACATTTAGTTTTATTATGTGTGCACAACAGAAGAAGATTGTTCACAATTAAGTTTTCTTTTATTGTAATTGTGTGAGTGTTTAAACACAAACATTCAAGACTCATGACACTACACTAGATCTCTGTTGTTCCCACACAAGTAAGAAATGTACTACTAACACACCCCTGGGCTTTACTAGTGTAGAGAGGAGGAGATAAATAGAGAAAAGTCACAGTGCTCTGGCTGCTGCTTTAGTCAGGGGGCCAATTCTGAAAAGGGCTTCCGTTAAGACTTTTGCGGACATGTTTTGGTACAAGCGGTCAACCTATTTTTTTAGTTAGAAGACACCCATAGGTAAGATATTATGGTGGTTGTCAAGCAAAATTTTTTTTTTTTTTGACTTGTGCAAGCAATTTCAGGCCAATTTTTTGGTTTCCTGCTCAACATGACATGCCAACGATAAATGATGAATATCTCCACAACCACAAGGACCATATAGATAAAAATGGTATGGAATGAAAGCTAACACTCGTGGGATGTCTGCTGAAGTGTCAGAATTAACATTTATTGTACAGTATAAGAGACAACAGACCTAGAACATGAAAAAAACAATCTCCGCCTAAAGAGAACCAGTTTTCAAAGTGAATATCAGATTGGAAACATAACATAGCATTCCAAAACCTCTATCAATCAGTACCCCTATCTATGGGAATGAGTCAAGCCAAGTTTAAAGCTTGTAGGGAGAGACAGTGCACTGCTGCACATGATGTAATACTTTAATGTTATGGCGAAAATGTAGAACTGTAGATGGTGGTCTATGGTGCTATTTGACTTCATTAATGTACCAGGTTGTGACCACTATAGTTATCAATTCTACCCAAACATAACTGCTCTCTCAGTTCTTTAGGATTAGAGATTAGTAACTAGTTAGTAGTAATAACTTTGTAATAGTCGTATGGCAAAGGCATTTTTCCCCATCCAAGCAGTGGTGCTCGGGTATAGGCAGCCAACAGAAGAAGGCACATGAAGGATGGCATGCTTCCCCCCTAGCTTTTAACCACAGAGGTCAAGTGCTTGGAGCTTGGTGAGTACAGGTCAGGTGCTTGGAGTTGACGATATGTGGATGTGAGGAAAGTGGAAGTCAGTGCAGTACCAGGCAGTGTCGATGTCCCTGACCAGGACTCAGACTGAGCACATGGACATGGTCCCTGGGTACCTTCTGTTGGCTGCCTACCTGAGCACCACTGCTTGGCTGCACTGTAAAACCCGGGAAGTTAACTTAAGTGTATATACTGTAAGTCATTCAGCTGAGTTATTTCTATGTGTGTAGTTTGTGTTGGGATAACTTTAAGGAGTCAAGTAAACTACTGTATACTCATTTTATTCACCTAATTTCAACTTGAGTAAAATACAGTCATGGCTGAAAGTGTTGGCACCCATGTTAAAGTTGACTAAAAAGAGGAATATAAAATCATCGTTTGGAAATTGATCTTAATGCCTTAAGTAATAAAAGTAGAACATATCCAACCTTTAAGGACACCAACGTTCTATGTGAATGAATAATGTATCATAAATAAATAAATAAATGTATTGGCACCCCTATGTAACCCTATGGGAATTTAACACAAAGGGTTAACATAGGGGCAGGCAGATTTTTAAAGGCCACTTATTTCATGGATCCAGGATACTATGCATCCTGATAAAGTTCCCTTGACCTTTGACCTGAACAAAACACCATGCCAATCTCTAGTTATGGTGAAGGGTGTGTGATGATGTGGGGCTATTTTAGTTCCAAAGGTCAAGGGAACTTTATCAGGATGCATAGTATCCTGGATCCATGAAATAAGTGGCCTTTAAAAATAAAAATCTGCCTGCCTCTATGGGAGTTGAGAACATAGGGTTAACATGGGGGTGCCAATACGTATGACCCCAGTCTTTTAAGGAAGAACATTTATTTATTCATGATACATTATTCATTGCATGGGGTGCCAACACTTTCAGCCATGACTGTATATGCCACTCATTTCAATTAAGTAATCATGGCAAGAAGTATATTCACAATAAGAAATGGCTGACCACACATTACATTTCCCAGAATGCCACTGTCCATAGTATTCTTAACACATTATCACATATTAATCTTGACTGAAATTGAATCTTAAATGCAATAGTTAAACTATATTTACGGCTATACTATAGCTGTTATGTTATTGTGTTATTTACATTGACACCACACACCATCAAGCAGATGACTATCCATAACAGACTTGGCCTGTGGGCTGATTTTAAAATCTTAGATCACTTGTAATGCTTCTGACAGACGTAATGATAATCTGAAGTACAGTATATCATGATGGCCAGTACTGCCATGGTGATAAATATTATGTTTCACTACCATCATTCTACAGTAATCCTATTCATTTAATAGAAATTTAAACCTATAAAAAAAATCCTAAAATCTTTACTCCTGAAGCTCATATCCTGTCCATAAGAGGGGTAATATAGTTACTCAATGTAAACATGCATAATGTGTCTGTATCTCCCCAAGAGACAATACAGACAGACAATAGGAGGCTCAATCACACCATTGGGATACTCAACTTTGTGATACTTTCAAGTGACTATAGGTCAAAGTCAAATTGGGAAACGCAATCAACTTTGCATTAGGCCAAGAAAAAGTGAACTTCAAAATGTTCTTTATATTTTGAGAATGGGCTTCTCCTTAATGGTATATCTGACCATATTCTGAAAATCATCAACACAATATTTTTGCCCATCACCTGGTAAACAGTAAGAAGTCACAATTAACAGCTAAGAGAACAAATACTTATTAGAAAATCAAAGAAGCATTTACCCATAATCCATAGAAAATGATAGCTCACACATTGAGTACATTGCCTTTTTTCGTGTGTAGGCCTACATAATTCTTACTTGTCATGACAATTCACTCAAGTTGTTATTAGGTGAATAAAATTAGTGTAGTTTACTTGACTCCTTTAAGTTATCCCAACACAAAATGCAATACATACTGTACAATATACTAATAACTCCAGTTGAATGACTTATTTACACTCAAATTAAATGAGTTGCCAAACTCAAATGTCAAGGCATCCGGTTTACTCAAATAATTTCAGATACGTTAGCTTCCCAGGCTTTACAGTATACTCAAATAATTTGAGTTCAGTTAACTTCCCGGGTTTTACAGGGGAAAAACATACCTTTGCCATACGACTATAACAAAGTTGTTATTGCTAACTAGTTTCTAACCCCTAACCCTAAAGTAGTGAGAGAGCAGTTATGTTTGGATTGAATGAATAACTATAGTAATATGTCCATTAAATATCATTTGTGTCACAGCCTGGTATATTAATGAAGTTAAATAGCACTATACACCACCATCTACAGTTCTACATTTTCACTGTAACATTTAAATATTATAACTTGTGCAGCATTGCATGTCTCTCCCTACAAGCTTTTAAATTCGTCTTCACAACCACCCTGATATCTTACCTATTTGTGTCTTCTAACAAAAAAAAATAGGGTGACACTGACAGCTTGAACCAAAACATGTCTGCAAAAGTCTTAACGGAAGCCCTTTTCAGAATTGGCCCCCTGACACAACAGTGGCCCTTGTGGTGTGATACTCTTGTGGTATTTATTGATCATTATTTTTTAATGATCATGCTTGCACACAAGTTGGATTATATTGCACATTTGCCCAAAATTACAGTAGGTAACATGGAAGAAAAAGGAAGCACTTTGGGGGGAAAATCCGCTTTTTCCATTTTTAAGAATATAGTGTTAAAATGGACAAAATAACATTTTCTAAGCTGACAACCTGTCTAGAACTCATGTTGAGGGGTTAAATATCAATACTGGATAGGTTGTATGCTTGTACCAAAAAGTGTCCGACAAAGTTTTAATATCAGTTTTGGCCCCCTGACTACTTTGTTGACAGGACTGCAGGGCTGCTGTTGCATTCAGTGGGTGAATGTAAACATCTCTCCCCCCCCCCCCCCCCCCTCTGATGGTGTTTATCTAAACAGTGCAGTGTGAGTGGAATTCAAATAAAAACAAACATGTTTCTACGTTGCATTTGCCCTCCACAATAAAACACTGTTGTTTATCTTACAGGATCTGTGATTTGTATACGTATCTGCCTGCATGCTCCTTTAGTGGGAGATACTCTCTCTCTTTTGTGAATGGCACTTGATGAGAGACCACTTCTGTGAGCGCTGCGGCTGCAGCTTCCCTCTGTCTCCCTGGTGTGTGTGCAGGAGAGCTCTCTGCAGAGGGCTCAGCGTTGCGTGGGCCAATCGGCTGCCTCAGCAGCTTGTCCGTTGTCTGTTCACCTGCAGGCGATGCGGAGCGACTGATGCCTGCAATGGCAGCCCTGGACCTGCAGGCCCTGATACCACCACCACCACCCCTCCAGCTCTCCAGCCAGCGCCAGAGCCAGCACCCACACCCCCAGGCCCAGGGGCCCAACCCCAGCGTCTGACCCAGCCCGAGCTTCTCCTCCCCTGGCCACCCTCCTGGCTTCACTCTGGACCCACCATGGGAGGATGCCTCTCCAAACCCAAACCAGGTGACCCTCCTGCACCCCCACACACCCTCACCCACCCCCACCCCTGACACACACACACACACACACACACCTCCAAACCAGGTGACCCTCCTGCACCCCCACACACCCTCACCCACCCCCACCCCTGACACACACACACACACACACACACACACACCTACAAACCAGGTGACCCTCCTGCACCCCCACACACCCTCACCCACCCCCACCCCTGACACACACACACACACACACACACACACACACACACACACACGCACACCTCCAGAAACCTACCCCCTTTTCAAATCCTGTAATAATTGGCACTTGTTCGGGCCCCTTGCTATATATAGGTCACAGAAATGACTTGCCTTGACAGCCTTTTGTAGCATGGGCGTTCGGCGAGGGAGGAATTTTAATGCTCTCTACTGCAACTGCATTCAAGAGGATTACATGGTTAACATATGAGCATGGTTTCAGATATTGCACAATGCAATTGCTGTTTCTCCTTTGATGGCTGAGAAGAAGGGGGGCCAGTGGCAGCCAGTGGTGGCCGGTCGTGCAGGCAGGCGGACAGGCGGGCGGGCGGGCAGTTGGGCCTTAGAGCCGGGCTGCTCAATGCAGAGGCTGTTCTGCTATGGCGCTTGGTGTGGGCTTCTTTTTTTTTTTTTTTTTTTGGAGAGCACAACAGCGGCATAGCAGTCTTGCCACACAGTGGGCGTGGGACGGGATTTGCTTCCTTTTTAAACACCAGTAGCTGTGCTGGGCTGCGCTGCGCACAGTGCATTTTTGATTTATGCCAAAAAGAGATAAGAGCTCTTCTGTGAGGAGCCAGAGGTGGAGAGTTGTGATGTTAGTCAGAGTGTATTGGGGGTGGTGTAGTGTAGTTTTACTTCATTACATACAAGTACCCACGATCACAGGAGAGATCACAGGAAAGACGTGAACATGTTTGTGTCGCTTGTTCAACCTGTAAATTGCAGAGGTTACCTGCCAGCCATGATTATACCCCACCACAGAGAGGTGGAGGTATGTGGACCACAGGGGCATTACACTTTGACATGTTAAAGAACAAAGTGCTCTATAGTAAGGTATGTGGACCACAGGGGCAGTCAACTTTGACATGTTAAAGAAAAAGTGCTCTATAGTAAGGTATGTGGACCACAGGGGCCTTTCTGAAGAGAAAGTGCCACAACACACAGCAGGGTCCAAAATATTAGCTTGGACAATAACAGGAGATTTGTTAGCATATGCTAAATACGCTACAGCTGTCATAGTTCACAATATCGTAAATAGTGTGTATGTGTGTATGAGGACTTCCTAATGGCTACAGGTCTGCCTAAACCACAAAAGGTGCAAATTAGCAAGGATGTGGATGTGTACCGTAAGAGTAACCGTGTAAATGGTCTTACACTGGAGTCATGGAGGATGTGGTATTGGGGATGCAACTGACATTGTTTGTTTGACAGTGTTTCAGCTAACTTTCCTCTAGACTATAGCAGTGATGACAGCACCCGTGGCAACATGGTGCCCTGTCAGTCCTGATGCAGCACTCTTACCTTCTTACATAACAGCCCAGCCTCAGAGTGACTCTGACATTCAGCATGGCAAGTTGGTGTCATGAGCTGCTAGAATGGGAGATGTCCTCATTTGTGTTTTGCTCATTTTCAGCGTGTATTGTAGCAACTTGCTGGTATGTACATGCTCTGTGTGACAGCTCTGCTGTAATTCCCTGCTGGAACCTGTCATGATGTTGCTGCTGCTGTTGCTGTTGCTGTTGCTGTTGTTGTTGTTGTTGTTGTTGTTGTTGTTGTTGTTGTTGTTGTTGGCGGCGTAGTCTTAGGCCCTGAGTTTTCACACATTTTAGGACCTTATTAGCTCTAGCAATTTCATGACCATTTTCTTATACAGTAGCCTACATAGGGTTTACATTCCAATAGCAAGGATATAGAGATGATTATTGGCATGCATTGATATGATGGATGTTTCAGCCAATGGTAAACTATTGTTTGGTGCATTAATCTAAAACAATGGCTTTCAGCACAAAATAGAAGATAACATGTTTTACTTTAATAAAAGTAAGGATAATACTTCTTTATGTATTGCTCTATCTAGGATGTACTGTGTTTTGATCCAGTCACAAATGGGTAAACTGGACATTTAGATTGCATTAGATATGAAATGATATGTGATAGTTTAAGTGGAATGTGATTGAGTCTATTTATTATTTCACGAGCAAAACAAATAATATCTGAATGGTTTGCTATTAACTGAATACATTTATGATTAATGAAGGGAATGGTGTTGAGAATGAGGCTGTGAGTGTGATATGCTTACTGCAGCTGCCAGATGACTGCTTTGTGAAGCATGCTTAACAGAAACTGCTATAATTACAAGGGAAACACTAATGAGTCTAGTTCACCTCCTGTGTCGGTAGACAGAGATTATAATCTGAGAACTGTATCCCGTGGTAGCAATCCACTTCCCTGAATAAACTCACCGGCACTCTAAGGCTGACTGACTGGAAAAGACTGTAGTTGAAAAAGCTCTCCAAATGCTATGTTGTTGTTCAAATCCAGACTGTGTTATTGGATTGTATCATTTAGAGAGTAAGTAAAAAAGAGATTGAGATCTGTGAGGCCGTGGGAGTGCTGTCTGGCCAAAATTCGAGAATTGATTTGAGATCAATGAACTCATAAATATGTATTACTGTTTCTGTGATTGGTTGTGAGATGCCAACAATGTTGTCACCCTGTCTTTGTGTAAACGATTTTGGCACAGACTTGGAAACTGTCATGTCTACGTTTTGCAATGGAGACACCCCCCCCCCACACACACCTCCCCCAAACCTCCTACACACACACACACACACACACACACACACAGACACACACAGACACACACACACACACACACACACACACACACACACACACACACACACACCCTAACTCACACCCCTGAACCAAATGTCAGTCCAGTCAAACACAGATCTACCATTGGGCCCACGATGGCGCGGTTTCTTTCCTGTTTCCTTGCCTGCGTCTACAGTCACTTATGATTTTCCATTCATTTTAATTAAGAGTCGCACAGCAGGCTGGAATTCCAGCCAGATTAAGTCGTAAGAAGCGGACGGTCAGCACATTTTTCCGGCTGAGGAGAGTTCTCCTCTCCCTGCTTCCGAGTGAAAAAACGGTTACACAACCACTTTTTTTCAGATGATGAAAATCCTGCAAGAGACGAGCGGGGGAAAAGAAACGAGCACAAGAACAAGACAACCGTCCCGCAAACATGTCCCACAGACGAGGACACAGAAAGGCCTCTTTAATAGCCTTCTCTTGATCCATGTTTTCAGATGGTCACTTTACAGCGCTCGTTTCTGAACCCTGACCGACTCCAAGAAAGAGATTGTTCAGTCCAGGCTGTTCACTGTAGTGCAGTGCTGCTTCTGACTGTTAATGGACCCTCAGCCACACCACATGAATGCGTGCTAATAGCCTGATGCATTATTTAGCCCGTGTTGTGCATGTCATTCATCAAGTGGGATGGCACCACAATGCTCTCACACGGATAGATGTCGTACCTAAGTGGTGATTGAACACATTGTGCTGGATGTTGTGTAATAGATTAATATAATGCTTCTGTTGGAGGAGCCCTCGTTGGCACGTGCTCCATATTTATGAGCCTGTCATGGCCATCTCTTGTCGGCTTGAGCTGTCACTTCAATGATTAATTGGATCGATCTTCCAGTCAGGAAACATGCAGGCTCTCAGGAAGTACAGTTTATGTGATGGGCATACAATATTAATGTCATTCTTCTTCTTATTATTACAGTGCATGGAAATGCACTGTATTGTTATTCCTAGGCTTTTTCTTTTTATTATTATTATTACAGTGCATGGAAATGCACTGTATTGTTATTCCTAGGCTTTTTCTTTTTATTATTTTTATTTTTATTATTATTCTTCCAGGCCCTAATTTGACTTGAACCACTTATCGTAGGAACTTGGTTCAAACTTTGTCACGTAGCTCTTGCATCAAATTTTCGGCCTATTACTTTTCATACTTTTACGACTTTTACTTTTTGAGATAGTAAATAAAAACTAAACTTAATTTTGCCATAGACTTAACATTGGCTTTGTGACATCATAATTAGCTTTTAAAGAAATAGAATGGAATCAACTTTGCCAGTGTTCTCTCACTGACTTCAGCAACTTCTATTGGAACTTCTTCTCTGTGTGTCTCTCCATTGAACTGGATAGCTCACTTGTCATCTCCACTTTCTTTCACTTCTTTTTCTTCACTTCCTCTCACTTTCTCTATCACTCTCTCTATTTCTCCCAATTTTGATAACTTTTCAAAACTATTATTTAAAATAACACTTTTTATAGCAAAGCAACCACTATAATAACTTAGCAACAACCTAGCAACCACTTCCATAATGACACCCTGGCAACCACCTTAGCAACTGACATGATTTCCCTAGCAACCAATGTGATTTCCCTAGCAACCAACCTAGTAACCACTTTTTATAGAATAGTAACCACTTTATTTAGCCTAGCAACACCTTAATAATCACTTTAAGTACCCTAGCATAATCCTTGCAATGACTTTCCATGCACTGGTATTTCCTTCAGGAAATGCTTTTCTAGTTACAGTGCATGGAAATGCACTGTATTGTTATTCCTAGGCTTTTTCTTTTTATTATTTTTATTTTTATTATTATTCTTCCAGGCCCTAATTTGACTTGAACCGCTTATCGTAGGAACTTGGTTCAAACTTTGTCACGTAGCTCTTGCATCAAAGTTTCGGCCTATTACTTTTCATACTTCTACGACTTTTACTTTTTGAAATATTAAATAAAAACTAAACTTAATTTTGCCATAGACTTAACATTGGCTTTGTGACATCATAATTAGCTTTTAAAGAAATAGAATGGAATCAACTTTGCCAGTGTTCTCTCACTGACTTCAGCAACTTCAATGGAACTTCTTCTCTGTGTGTCTCTTCATTGAACTGGATAGCTCACTTGTCATCCCCACTTTCTTTCACTTCTTTTTCTTCACTTCCTCTCACTTTCTCTTTCACTCTCTCTATTTCTCCCAATTTTGATAACTTTTCAAAACTATATTTAAAATAACACTTTTTATAGCAAAGCAATCACTATAATTACTTAGTAACAACCTAGCAACCACTTCCATAATGACACCCTGGCAACCACCTTAGCAACCAATGTGATTTCCCTAGCAACCAACGTGATTTCCCTAGCAACCAACCTAGTAACCACTTTATTTAGCCTAGCAACAACTTAGAAATCACTTTAAGTACCCTACCATAATCCTTGCAATGGCTTTCCATGCACTGGTATTTCCTTCAGGAAATGCTTTTCTAGTTACAGTGCATGGAAATGCACTGTATTGTTATTCCTAGGCTTTTTCTTTTTATTATTTTTATTATTATTATTCTTCCAGGCCCTAATTTGACTCTAACCGCTTATCGTAGGAACTTGGTTCAAACTTTGTCACATAGCTCTTGCATCAAATTTTCAGTCTATTTCTTTTCATATTTCTATGACTTTTACTTTTTGAGATATGAAATAAAAACTAAACTTAATTTTGCCATAGACTTAACATTGGCTTTGTGACATCATAATTAGCTTTCAAAGAAATAGAATGGAATCAACTTTGCCAGTGTTCTCTCACTGACTTCAGCAACTTCAATGGAACTTCTTCTCTGTGTGTCTCTCCGTTGAACTGGATAGCTCACTTGTCATCCCCACTTTCTTTCACTTCTTTTTCTTCACTTCCTCTCACTTTCTCTATCACTCTCTCTACTTCTCCCAATTTCAATAACTTTTTAAAACTATATTTAAAATAACACTTTTTATAACAAAGGAACCACTATAATTACTTAGTAACAACCTAGCAACCACTTCCATAATGACACCCTGGCAACCACCTTAGCAACCAATGTGATTTCCATAGCAACCAACGTGATTTCCCTAGCAACCAACCTAGTAACCACTTTTTATAGAATAGTAACCACTTTATTTAGCCTAGCAACACCTTAGTAATCACTTTAAGTACCCTAGCATAATCCTTGCAATGACTTTCCATGCACTGGTATTTCCTTCAGGAAATGCTTTTCTAGTTATAGTGCATGAAAATGCACTATACTGTTCTTCCAAAGTATTCTTCTTATTATTATTATTCCACTACTTCTAACGCACGCAATTCAGCTTGAACCGTTTAACGTAGAAACTTAATTCAAACGTTGTTGCGTAGGTCTTGCTTATGCCAGGTGTGCTTTGTTTTTTTCAACTTTGTAACTTTTATACTTTTTAAACTATTAGTTAAAAACTATTACAATTTCCCCATAGACTTAACATTGCTCATTATGACATCACGGCAGCAATTAGAATGTTACGCCAGGTGGCCAGTCCAGGTGCAGCAGCTCTCTCTCTCTCTCAGGCTCTTGAGACTACATTTTCATTCCCCTGTATCAACTGTATCAACATAAGTCTTCCTAATTCCATCCAACTTTCTATCCATTCATCTTCTTCAAACCATTCACTCATCCACCCATTCTAAACAGTCTGCCTATCAACATCAATTAGACGATCTACATTCAACTTTTAAACAATCTACTCTGTCTCAGGCTTACACTGTGGCTCTCTTAAGACTAGCCAGTTGAATTGATTACACCTGTATCTGTATCCACTACTCCCAGTAGAGAGCTGTGTCTCTCCACTCTACAAGAATATAAGGCACATTCCATCCAACTTTCTATCCATTCATCTTCTTCAGACCATTCACTCATCCACCCATTAAACTGTCTATCAACAGTGATGATTGATTACACCTGTATCAACTACTCTCAGAGAGCTGTATCAGTGTCTCTCTTAACAAGAATATAAGGCACATTCCATCCAACCTTCTATCCATTCATCTTCTTCAGACCATTCACTCATCCACCCATTAAACTGTCAAATGTGTCAATCAACATCTATTAAACAATCTGCCTATCAACATCCATGAAACATTCTGTCTATCAACATTAATTAGACTATCTACATACAACTTTTAAAGTATTTACTGTGGGTGCCTCTCAAGCAGCGTTTATATGTCCTCCCTCGCTCCTCGATCCTCAATGATCTACATAAAGAAAGATAGAAGAAGGGCTAGACTATCCCATTGTTGCCGCTCCATCATTCTTTATGTAGATCAGTGAGGATCGAGGAGCGAGAGAGGACGCGTAAACGCTATATGAGAGGCACCTTCTGTCTCAGGCTTTAAGCATACAATCTCATTAAGACTACAGATCCTGTTTCACTACTTCCTCTGTCCACAACTGTTTCAAAATAAAGGTCCTCACTGCAATAATACTCTATTAAATCATTTAACCATTGAAACTACTCAACTATTGAGCTGTTCAACCATTCCAACTGTCAGTTATCATCCACTATGCCTCCAGTCAACTACATGAAACCTCCATGTACCTAGCAACCAACATAGCAACCATTAAAATAAAGTGTTTATGACCGTTTCCATAGCAACTAACATGATTATACTGCAGTAACTTCTTGTTTCTTGATAGTGGCCACCATGGATACTCTAGCAACAAATGTTTCAAAATAAAAGTCCTCACTAGCAAGTTAGCTAGTTAGCATGGTTAGCATTGTTAGCATTTTTAGCATAACTGCAAAAAATCATCAACTAAGTTAGCTAATCAACCTGGTTAGCATTGTTAGCAAATTTAGCATTGTTAGCATTTTTAACATTACTGTTAGAAATCATCGGTTAAGTTAGCTAATCAACCTGGTTAGCATTGTTAGTAAAGTTAGCATTGCTAGCATAATAAGCATTTTTAACTTAACTGCTAGAAATCATTAGCTAAGTTAGCTAATCAACATTTTAACATGAATATAAATCATTAGTTAAGTTAGAACTGGAATGTTTCATCTTTAAAATGTCTACCTTTACACTATCAACTCTCTGTAAACTATGCAACCACCATGTTTACCCTAGCTACACCTTAGTAACCATATCTACATTATCTATCTATTTTTGCATTTTCATGCACTGGTAATTCCTTGGAATTGCATTTCTAGTTATTATTATTATTCTTCCAGGCCCTAATTTGACTTGAACCACTTATCGTAGGAACTTGGTTCAAACTTTGTCACGTAGCTCTTGCATCAAAGTTTCGGCCTATTACTTTTCATACTTCTACGACTTTTACTTTTTGAAATATTAAATAAAAACTAAACTTTATTTTGCCATAGACTTAACATTGGCTTTGTGACATCATAATTAGCTTTTAAAGAAATAGAATGGAATCAACTTTGCCAGTGTTCTCTCACTGATTTCAGCAACTTCAATGGAACTTCTTCTCTGTGTGTCTCTTCATTGAACTGGATAGCTCACTTGTCATCCCCACTTTCTTTCACTTCTTTTTCTTCACTTCCTCTCACTTTCTCTATCACTCTCTCTATTTCTCCCAATTTTGATAACTTTTCAAAACTATTTGTTACTACCACTTCCATAATGACAACCTGGCAACCACCTTAGCAACCAATGTGATTTCCCTAGCAACCAACGTGATTTCCCTAGCAACCAACCTAGTAACCACTTTTTATAGAATAGTAACCACTTTATTTAGCCTAGCAACACCTTAGTAATCACTTTAAGTACCCTAGCATAATCCTTGCAATGACTTTCCATGCACTGGTATTTCCTTCAGGAAATGCTTTTCTAGTTATTATTATTATTATATCCAACAGATTAATTTAATATAATTTTACGACAATGAATATGGTATAACAGCATTCTTGCTTCCTCAAGTGTGGATGGCATCTCCATGGTGGCAACATTGCTAGATGTTTCAAAATGTTCTAATTAAATGAAAACTAATAATGTAACATGACATGTAGACATGTAGCCTACTTGCTTGGCAAGAAGCCTTTAGACATATTTTGGAGCCATGTGACAGATCTCAATCAGGATTTAACCGTACTGGAGGAATGTCATGATAGCTCTGTGTAAAGTATGGACAGGAAAAAGAAGGAAAGACTTGAATTCCTACAAAACTTTTAAAAATACTGAAATCATATTAGCATCATGTCATCAGTGAAAAGCAACACATTTCGTTATCAGTGGGAACTATTGCTTCCTTAAACACTATCCCTCCCAAAACTAAGCCTGTCAGTGTCTGGTGTTCAGATGCTTTATCTATTGTTTTATTCCAGTAAATATTTAAACATGGCTGTCGTGTCGTATCTAGTTCTTGGCATTTCTTTCTTTGTGAAATTGCTGGACGGCCTTGGAAATTAGACTTAACACACAACACTGACAGTGAGTCAGCCTGTAACCCCAACTCAAAATCTAAATATCTCATCATTGAATCATCAAAACCTTTCCCAGCATTTCAAATAATCTCGCACATTCCCAGAATTGCTGAAAAGGGTTTCTGTACAGACTGGATACTGCTCGTAAAGATGTACTGTACACACACACACACACACACACACACACACATACGCACACACATATGTATGAATAACAAATGCAAACCAACCAACATACAAACAAACAGTCCACTGAGAGAAGGTGTGTGTTGTGACCTTTGCCTGCAGTAGAGGTCAAGGTGGAGCTCACCCTGCTGGACAAAGAGAAAGAGGCCGACGTGATGTCTCCCAACGGGAAGGCCAGCCCCTTCTCCGACTGCCGACCCAACGGCGCCCTGGGTCACTGCTCCGATGAGGACGCCGCGGCCGCCTACAGGTCCTCCCACAAGCCCCGGGACTACGTGGAGGCAGCCGTGTGTCACGTGAAGGACCTCGAGAACGGACAGTAAGGCCTGCCGCTTGTGGCGCCATGCTATACGCTGAGGATTGTGTTGCTGGACTTCATTAAGCAAATGCATGCCGATGCATAAGAATGAAGTTGATGTTTTGTCATCCAAAATTATTATGTTATTAACTATTTCCTTTCCCTATTTTACTAAGTGTTACAACTGTGAGAGAAAACATGAACAACTTGATCAACTGTTATTTCAATTTGAAATAGTTTAGAATCCAGCATTTTCTAATTGTTCAGATGAGCTGTCTTCCCGTAATTTCTAGATATTTCCTTCATCACGTCGTGACTAAATATTTAGTAATGGACATTATACAACAGTATTCTAAACAGCCTGGAGGACGCCATCTTGATTAATTCTATTCTATGATCCACAACTAATATTCAAGGTCTTGACCCTTCCACAGGATGCGAGAGGTAGACCTGGGGACAGGCAGGGCTTTGCTCATCAAGGAGCACGGAGAGTTCTCCGCCATTGGACACAAATGCCCACACTATGGGGCACCACTGGTCAAAGGTGAGCAGCTCTGGCCTGTTAGCCAGATGGTGTTATGCTGCTCATTATGGGGAGAGAGATTTATCTTTCTCTGACTTTTCCTCTGTGGGAGTCACCTTTGTTGTGTGTTATGTAAGACATTTTCTCTCCCAGCCCCAAGACATACAGGGTTTAGTATTCTGTTGTGTTATGGCATATTGTGTCATATTTATGTTTACTTAGCAGGCGTTTAACAAAAGAAAAGACATACTTACATACATTTATATTTATTTACAAGTATTATAACCCTAACCTAGAGGCCACTTTGGCAAAGTATTGTAACAAGCACTTATTATTACACGTGTACTAATGATCTTTGGGTACACAAAAACAACATACTGTAACAACAACAAAAGAAAACAACGTATGTGGTATTACATATTGTAACACAGGATGTTACACTGTACTTCATCATACATTGGAACAAGGACCCTATCAAATAAAGTTTTACTGGATGTTCTTGGGAGAGCACCTGCATGTTTCAGTGGTCCTGCTAAGTGTTACTCTACAAGAGACCGTCTCACCACAAGTGTTACTATTTCCTCCAGGTGTCCTATCTAAGGGGCACATTCGATGTCCATGGCACGGTGCATGTTTCAACATCGCCACAGGGGACATTGAGGACTACCCGGGACTTGACAGCTTGCCCATCTTTCAGGTGACACTCCTCTGTTTTCATGTCTCCTCCTGAAGTGTGTGTGTAGTCCTCTCAGAACTGGGGAACTGAAGATAGCTCTGTGGCCTTTTCTCTCTGTTTGGTTCAGGTCAGAGTTGAAAAGGACAGAGTGATCATTCGGGCAAACAAGCAGGTAACATATTTCTTCTTCTGTGTTTGCAGTATTGTGTGTGAAGGTATTGTAAGCCACCTTCAGGCAGAGGGTTTTGTAGAGTTGTCTCATTAACTTTGTGTGAACTCTCCCTGGCCAGGCTCTTCAAACACAAAGGCGGACAAAGGCCATGTCAAAATGTTCGGCTGTCATCAACTCGAACACAGGCTTCAGCCATGTTCTTATCATTGGAGCGGGTGAGAGGCCTTTGAGAAGTATATGTCCACAACATAAATGGGCCACAGTGACCCTATTTAAAAGAACGTCAACAACTTAAGCAACCTTCACGTTTAGGAGCTATGCTTGAACATTAACATGATTGGCATTAACATTAACCACCTTCTTGTGATGATTTGTGAGTCTGCACAAATTGACAGTCTCTACATTTAATGGTGTTAGATTTTTGTATCTGCTGTTCATTCTCCATTCTGTCCAGTCTTAGAAAAAGCTCTCTCCATGTCCTGTCAATCGTCCTGACTGACTCTCAGGCTGATTTAAGACCTGAGAGGTATAACCATATGGCTGAGCTCAGCTCGTCTGGTTGTGCTGGCAAATGAGAGTAAAGCTTATGGATCAATCCTCTGTGACGGTCAGCTCCAACAGAGTGCTTCCCTCTCCCCATTCCCAGGCCCAACTGGACTGGTCTGCGCCGAGACGTTACGTCAAGAGGGCTTCACCGATCGCATCGTCATGTGTACCGTGGACAAGCTTCTGCCCTATGACAGACCAAAACTGAGTAAGGTTTGTACCAACATTTACCACTCACTTGAGGCACAACAGAAGTTCTATTGTGCTCTGAAGGATATTCAAAGTTGCTACATATGTGGTGCGGTGACCAATATCCAACATGATTCATAAAACCAGAGCATTTTTATGGACTGTGCTGGGAATCGGTGGCAATTAAACAACATGACGAACCAATCCCATAATACCACTAATCAATCCCATCTTGAAATGAACTATTCAAACATGAAGGGCCCATGTCCTAATACTAAACTAGAAACGTTTTGTCAGTGGAAATGTCCATTGAGGATCTCTTTTAGTCCATGCCTAGTCCTGATCAATGTGGGGAAACTGGCCCATAGAGTTGATGCCCAACAGGATACATATCTGCTCTGATTCAATTTCAGCGTGGCATCCGAGCAGTGACTCAACTCATTGGGCAAAATCTGGCTTGGCAAAATTCACTTTGCCTGGGCTAATTCAATACATTATGAAATAATGAATGAACATATCACATATACATGGGATCTAAAGTGATGCAGCCTAAGTAAAAAAAAAAAAAAAAAAAAAAGCAGGATGGTTTTGTCACATAAGCCGAGCAGTTATTTCTTTATGTATTAGCAAGAGGTAGTTAGCGGTGTTTGATGCTTATAACATGCCTGTTCCCAGTCCCTGGAGAGCACAGCTGAACAGCTCCGGCTCCGCTCCTCAGAGTTCCTGCAGACCCACGACATTGAGCTGCTCACAGAGAAGGAGGTACGTCCCCAAACATCCTCTACTTATTAGATCTCCTGCAGTTGCATGCATAAATCACTTGCTGAGATGTTATATGTGAGAGAGTGTGCTGCTAATATAGCCCTTAGAAATATCCCCAAGGATTATTCTACATCCTACATTGACATGCATAGTACATTATACATACTGGCCAATGGAGATTATCTGTATCAGTATTTTAGACTTCCAAAGACTTGAGGCCAACATCACTTATCTAGAGATATTAATATTACTTCAGGCCTCCAGACTTACATCAGCAAAAATCAATGATTTCTTTAACTGAAAATATCTGCTGGTATGACTTATGCCTACCTCATCCAACATTAAATGATATGCCTTTTGAGGCTAACACACATAGATCAAGAGCTATTATTGATCACCCAGAGTAGTCTGTTTTATTATTTATTATTATCATTTATTATTATTTGTTATTATTAATAATAATAGTAGCCTAACAAGAATAGTGTTGTGTATTGATGAATCTAATGTCACTCTCTACTTTTCAACTTTCATCTCATGGCATGTTTGCTGTTTGGACATCTTATCTCAGGTTGTTTCTGTGGACGTGAAGATGAAGACTGTGACTTTTCAAGATGGCTTCAAGATGGAGTACAGGAAGCTGCTCATTGCCACAGGAAGCAAGTAAGGGTCTCCAGAGAACTTCTGACTTCCTGTTCCAATAGGGGTCTCAGGGTCAGGATCTGAGACAGTAGATGACATTCAACTGGTCTAGATCATCAACTGACCAGTTTGGATATAACATTGAAAAATCAGTATTTGAATGTACGGTATTCTGAAAGAGCACATACTTCCAACACATCAAAGTATTGGAAATGTATTTTCAAGGACAAGGAGTTTCTGCTGAAGTTTATTATGTTTCTTTGTGACATACTGTATTCAGGAATATCTAATCGAGTACTCAAATATAGAGCGAGACTAATAGAGGCTGATTACTCCTTTAATTGTGTCAGATGAGCATGATAAATTAGCATGTTGCTAATACACTGGTCTGTAGATTGTCATGTAGGACTGGGTGGAAAGTTCAGGGTTGTTTTCCAGATGTTGTGCCATCGGCCAGGTGTCTGGTGCGACTGGTATTGCATCCATCCAAAAGAATATTTTTCTTAGTGTAGTAGGGAAGTTTGCTTGCAGTTTGATTAATTGGGTCGAGATTTCTTTGGAGTCTCTCGCTATCTTCTAACACTTCTACAGGTCTTTCATCTCTCTCGTCCTGCACACACTCTCCCCTAATGAGGTGGCTGTGCATTGTCCTCTAAGTCATTGTGGGCCACAGCTAGAGAGCTTTATTACAGTCTCACTGACTTGATTCCTATGGCTCTGCCATCATCATTTCAGAAGTCTTAATTGGCTCAGTGAACAGGATTTGGACAGCTTAAACAACTCTATCAGTTTTCTCATTTTAGGATGTTGCCTTCTCTGGTGTTCTGCGCATACATCTTGTTTCAGTCAATGTTTCTGTGAAACACTAGATGTAATAATACTGTACCTCTGTTTATGGTCTTTCTATATTTTAGGAACTTTGTAGTAGGGTATGTCTGTCACTTTGTTCTCTGTTTAACCCCCAAATCCAGTTGCATCCAGGGTCTCTACTCAAGTTCAGTAGTGTCCCTGTTCCGCTTGCATCTCCATCACCTGTCCATCTTGTGTTGTTATAACAAAACGAATGCTCTATGATGTTCTTCTTTATGTGTAGTTTAATATCATGCTCTTCTCATAAGCATAAAGGACTCCCTTCTTTCAGTATGTCTCCGGTTTCCTATTCTGTATCCATGTCAACAACGTGCTTTTGGCCGCCAATAATGGCAAACTATATTAAAAAAACACCTCTGCTCAAAACTGGTAACTTTTCCCACCTGCTAGAGATGGTCAGTCTTGTCCATCTTGGCCTGTACTTCAGTTTTTTTTCCTGCTGCTTTTCAATTTATGTTGATTTATCAGTCTGCTATGGATTAGTCATGTTTGTGGTTTATTCATAGAATAATGATGATTCAGATGATCCAATACTCCAAAGGCATGTTTAGACACTATGATATTCTGGCTGACGTGCCATTTTTCCATGCATCTATCTTGATTTGCTTGGTCCTTGTTTTGGACAGGAGTTGGATCAATTGATAAACTCTGACCACTACCTGTACAGATGTCTCCCTTGTCTCCTCATTCTACTTTGCATCTGTCAACAATCCCATTTCATTTGCTATCATGTTCTGCAAAGGGCCAAGCCACTCAACTACAAAGGAAAGGAGGTGGAGAATGTGTTCCATCTCCGGAGCCCAGAGGATGCGAACCACATAGCCCGGCTAGCCAGCAATAAAAACGCTGTCATCGTGGGAACATCCTTTGTAGGTCAGTGTTTACGATGACTGAATGTGATATTATTTGGGGGAGTCATTGTAATATTTTATGTGCATAATAAACATGACACATGTGATTAGATGATTTTGGGAGAAATTCCCTATTACAGCATGTTGGGTAATTAAACTATCATTACTAACTATGGGATATTGTGGTGTGATAGGTATGGAAGTGGCTGCAGCCCTCACGGACAAGGCCCATTCAGTGTCAATCATTGGGATAGAAGCAGTCCCCTTCCGGAAGGCTCTTGGAGAGAAAGTGGGCAAGGCCATGATGAAGGTATAGCTTTAAATATAAATAAACAACAACCAGTCGATCTTCTGCAGATGTCTCAAACACTCTGCCCTGAGAGATGGCTTTTTTTAACATCTCCTCTTTAATTCCTCTCTCTGCAGCTCTTTGAGACCAACAGGGTCAAGTTCTACATGCTGAATGAGGTGTCGGAGATGCGAGGCCATCATGGACAGGTACCCATAAAGTGAGAGACCCGGCTTGGTATTAGGAAGCCTGAACCTATAACAAAGGGGGCAATTTACTGCATTATTTGACTGTTTTTTTATCCAACTACCGAGAACCCTTGTGAAGGTCTGTAAATTACCTTCCGGACAATTAGCAGCAGTAAAAGAACCTTTCAGCCCTTAAATAAAATGTGTGTGTGTACAGAGATACTGACATAGAAGGTACATACAGTAGAACTTGTTCTAAAGCAGCTTGCCGTGGTGTAGCCACCATCCAGCGACCTGTACACAATCCCTGATTGGGAATTTAAGCCCAGGCTCTTTCTCTTGATAGTACTATAATGTGTAGCCTGGAGTTATTTGACAATACTGAATTCCTTAAACAAATAAAATATGTAAATGATTCACTGGAGACCAGGTTGCCTCCAGCTGCAGTAGGCAGAATATCACAGATACTTAGTCTATTTGCATTTCGTGGCCATTTTGATACACATTTGTGTGTGTGTGTGTGTGTTTTTATGTGTTTTCTCACGCAGTTAAAAGAAGTGGTCCTCAAAAGTGGCAAGGTCCTAAGAGCTGACGTGTGTGTCATTGGTGCCGGTGAGCTAATTTACTACGGGCCTCAGAGATCCTACCACAGGGTCTTCCATTCATTTGTCTTCTGAGCCGACTGCTTTGTTGTCAAGTTAATGATTTCCAAAGTGCCATTGTTTATATGAGCTGTTATGAAACGTTGTCAAACATCATCACAGGTTCTGGTCCAGCCACGGCATTCCTGAAACAGAGTGGTGTGCACATGGACTCAAAGGGCTTCATCCCTGTCAACAAGGTACTGCAGATCTACTCAGTAATGCCACACACAAAACACTTTTATCTAGCTTTTCACAGAATTGAATGCTCACATGAAAGTCAGGTCGAGTCACTTTATTTGTAAAGCAAATTTAAAAGTTAAACAACAGGAATTGACCCAAAGTGCTTTACAGTTGAAGCATTAGGGGTTGACAATACAGGAGTACATTTGAGGAGCAAGGAGATGATCGGGTAAACACCTTCATTTTGTCTGTGATCACACTGTTTCATGTGCTTGTGTTTCCTCCACAGACGCTACAGACCAATGTGGAAGGAGTGTTTGCAGGGGGAGACGTGGTCACTTTCCCTCTCTACTTGCGCAATAACAAGAAGGTGAACATCCCTCACTGGCAAATGGCCCATGTGCATGGTAAGTCCTGACAGATTCCTACATGGGCCACACAGAGTCATCGGTCCCTCTGCATTTCCTTGACTTCACACATTTCTGTGACCAGTAGCCCTGTGTGGGCAAATTCTGACTATGGTCATGAGTTCACTTTCAACACAGCTTCTAAGCTATTTAGTTTTGGCTTTTTGCATAGTGGGGTCTGAAAAATACATATTAAATGAACAGATAAATGGTCAATAAATTGACTGTTTTGCACAATGTGTGGGGACACCCTGTCTATGCTTTGTTATGGTACATGTGAAATGCCAAATGATGTGTATGCTTTTCTAAAGGGCGGGTGGCAGCTCTCAACATGATAGGAAGACCCACGGAGGTTAAGACAGTGCCTTACTTTTGGACTGCCATGTTTGGGAAGAGCATACGCTATGCAGGTAAAGCTACTGGCCTTTCTATATTCTTCAGACAGCTACTCTGTGCAGGAACATGGCGTACAATACCATGAAATGGAACGCTCATAATAAGCCAGTCTGAATTGAATTGTGCTAAGAAGACAGATAAATAAATGCTGACAGACATTTTGTGTTCCCACAGAAATGGGAGCTAATTTAGTATTTTAGAGTGGTCCATGGTGCAACATGTGCGCAATTGGAAGCTATAGCTAAAAATAGAACTTAAAGGAGCACGAGGCACAGATATGTTCATATTTTTCCAATTCTCCTCACATTTGTTGTCAAGGATACGGAGATGGGTTTGATGATGTCGTCATCCAGGGAGATTTGGACGACCTGAGATTTGTTGCATTTTACACAAAGTGAGTCCTCATTTCAAAGCACATGAGTATATTTCTGTGGACGTGTTTGCTCAAGGTATTTTACATCTCCTCTGTATCATTGATTCACACCAAGTTAATTAAATCTTTGACACTTAGCCAAACTTCAGTGTCACTCCTTCTTGCCATCTTTAGAGGAAGTAATTAATAACACTGTGTTCTACATATGGGGAAGTAAGAGTTGCTAGCTCATGTTTCTGATTGCAGGAGTGAAGAGGTGGTGGCTGTGGCAAGCATGAACTATGACCCTATTGTGTCGCGAGTGGCCGAGGTGTTTGGCACGGGAAAGACGATTAGGAAACGTGATGTGGAGTAAGTGAAATTCCTTTCTGTAACAGTGACCCCCACCGCAGGGACAAGAGAGACAATGAATGTTTTATGTTTGGAATAGTTTCCCCACTCACAACATAGAACAGTGTGACTGAACGTTGCCAAACACGAGATGCAACAGGAGCCACAGGTGGACATATCTTCCGATCTGGAGTTCTTGTATTTTAAGAGAGACGTAATGACTCCTATCCTCAGATAAACCATAATTGTCTTCTAGTAAAAACAATAGTGTTAATTTTTAAACCAAATACAGGAAATACATTTGGTTACTATTGTGACTTATTTTTATCATGTTAATTTTTTTCTTCTGTAGCTTAAGACTCCTTTTGAGGACCAAATGTGCCACATTTGTCATGTCAGTCACAGTCCTCTTTGACTCAACACAGTCCACCTCTACCCGTATCTTTTTTGCGTACGAAATAGCCAGCTTTTTATAGGCCGTAATCCGAATCCTTGCATCATATTCATGTCTGTCACCATTTCTCTGTTTCAGAACTGGGGACATGTCTTGGTTAATCGACAAAGGCTCACAGTGAAGTTATCATTGCCTTTAAAAACACGAGGCTACCGGTGACAGCTGAAAAGTTCAAGGGTGTGGGAAGACCGGGCGGGAGGGAAAAAAAAAAAAAGAAAAAGAAAAACCCAAGAGACACTTGAGGTGCTGAATGAACAAGAGGCTTGGCTGGAGGCAGAGGAGAGCGAATAGCAGGGCGTTGGCGTGCTCCAGCCCAGGGACATCATCTCAATGAGGGCTCCTCTGAGGCCCCCCCCCCTCTCTCTCTCCGCTGTGGCCCCCACACACACAGCGTTGTACATACTCATCTGCTTAAGGACTTCACACTCCACAATGAGCCATACATGAATTTGGAGCTAGATATTGGTACGGTCCTGATTTTTCTCACATTCGTGTGCCGGCAGAGCAGAGCAGAGCAATACAGCTAAGTGCGGAGGCATTGCTTGAGCATGATGTAACTACCTGTACACTTGTTTTTGTTTATATAAGGGTCGGATAAGGGTATTTTTTTGTACATGCCACTTGTGTATAGCTGTAACCTAATTGCATTGCATCGTAACTGGACCATACGATTTCTACTGACCTTTTGAGATTTGTGTTTTCTCTTTTTTTCTTTTTTTTTGTTCTTATTTGTCAGACCTAGGCCCCCCTTGTGTGTATCAGCCGAGTGGACTGTGCAGAAAGTAAGGGCCCCGATGCATTCAGTTTCACATGTGAAACGTTCATACAGCCAATAGTTTCACGTGTATGCACAACTTTCATACAGCCAATAGTGACTTGTATAGATGCCATAATGTCCTTTTAATTCCAGATGCCAATTGAATGCCCCCCCATTCCCCCCCTTCCCACTCAAAATAGCATGGGAACCACACCACAAGTGGGAATATTGCTAGCATAATGTTCCTTCATGGAACACAATGTACCTCTTGCTAATGGTAACCTTTGTTGCCTTGCTAGTAAATTGCACAACAAAAACAGAATACTCAAAGATACATTCTTATCAATAATAATGTTAGTGTAATAGAATTACATAGGCTTGTATCTTCTTCTTTACTTGATTGTTTTCTAGATGGTATGCAATAATGCCTGAATGCTATTTTTGGTAGATGATGCCTCCTATGGACACTCTTTGGTACTAACTCAGGGAGCTGAGGTTTGTGGCCTGGTCATATCGGGATTGGTCCTATTGCAAAACAAAATAAATTTGTTGCTTCTATTTTCTACCAGACATCTGGTCACTACATGTGCAGCAGTCTGTTTGGATTTCTTTACTTTTAAGAGCAAATATGAATTGTTATAGGTATGAGTATGACTTTTTACTAGAACAGTGCGCACAGGCAGACTGCTCTGCTTTGGTCTGTGATGAAGAGCTTACGGACAGGCTGCAGGCACATGAAATAGTGCTTGTGTTGAAATAGTGAACAGCTCAGGGGGTACAAACATGACTTATTAGATAGATTTATGCTTAAAATAATAACTATTTAACAGCCTAATTGGGCTTATCATACCTAATGGATCCAAAGGTGCATTTTACTTAAAAGGGACATCATAGTAATACATGCACAATGCATTCAGTTACCACATGAAGGAACACATCATTCGAAATATTTATTTACTATTTCATTAACAAGTAGTCCATACACAAAACAATTACATTATAGCAGTCTGACATTAACATGGCCTTTGACAAAGCAACAACACCACTTCAGTCAGTTGTGGAAGACATGTTGGCAAACACTTATTACAGAAATCACATTATGTTGTATAAAATACACCTGAATCATAATCAAAAAAACACATTTGTACCTTTAGAGAAATGATAGCAAACGGTCTGAAGTCACTGAGGGCATTATAAAATCAGCAACAGCACCGATACAAAGATCAAATGAGATGTTTGAGTAACTGCGTAGAGAAACAGAGTGATAAATAAACATTCACAAGAGTTTGATTTGGAAATTCCTTTTTAAAAACAGTATCCCAAAAGAACCCCAGGAGATGCCTGAGGCTTGAAGTAAAGTCTTGTGAAAGAAACCGTGAACAAAGTGTAGACCTACATGGCAAAGAGGAGCAGGCTTAAAACAGCATAAAACCCTCACAGAAAAGAACTGGGATGCTGTACGAGGTTAAGACATATATACTTCAACTGAAAACGGAGTAAAAATGAACCGATACCTAAACTTTAAAATGGAGGATACTTCACAACAAACACTGATGTTTACTGTTATATTTCTACTGATAGCTCGAGTTTCATCAGCATTTATAATTCAGACATAATGAGATTTGAATAACATTCAGTTAAGTTACCAAAATGCATTATCTATTTGGACAGATTATTTTCATTTTGATCAGTCTATCCTGGATAAGGATGGAAACAGATAACGTGCAGTCTTTAGGCTACTGTATATGACTGAAGAAAATGCTGGGTACCAAAATGCCAGTGATGCTTTCACACACAGAGATACCTACACACACTCAACAATGCACACATTCACACAGTCACACAGATACACACACAGTCACACGGATACACACACAGACACACACACAGACACACACACAGACACACACACACACACACAAAGAACAATAAAAGAGACAATGAAAGCACCTCAACGAGAAAAAAGGCAGTTACACGTTATTGAGGGAGTCACCGAAAGGGAAAAATAAATTGCGGCTTCATCTTATGTAAACAGTCCTGTGCGCACTTTCAGATTTAAATACATAAAAAATATATCAGAAAATGGCAGGTTCTAAAACTCAAACCCTGTGAGGTCCTATTGTATGTACAATCACATTTGCTTATTCATTCACATTATGCAAAGAAAGGCACTGGGGGGAGCCAGATCTAGTCCTAACTCTGGCTTGGGTGAGGGACTTAAACCCAGGGAGTGACCACAACCTCATAGATTAAATATAAATATAGTATAGTTAGAGAAGGTCTGAGGGTGTGTTGTGTGAGGACTGAGGAGGGATAATTCCCACGTGGTTTTGGTTTAATGACAAATATATAGTACGGCACGGCACGTACACATATACTGCACTGGATATTTGTGTGTTTTTTCTGCATAGGCCTACTTCAAGCCCTCTGAGCTTTTTGCTTGCTGGTTTTGTTTTTGGAGTGTGAAATGCCCATGGTTAAATCAATGATCACATACACTGAAGCTGTTTTTGGAGTGTGAAATGCCCATGGTTAACTCAATGATCACACACGCTGAAGCTGAAGAGAAGGTGGGGTCAGAAGTCATACTCCGCAGCACACTCCTGGAGGAACTCTTCGTACAGTCGCTGCTGTTTTTTGTGTATAACAGTTTGGGAGACAAAGACGGAAAGAAAGAAAGAAAGAGAGAGAAAGAAAGAGAGAGAGAGAGAGAGAGAGAGAGAGAGAGAGAGAGACAGAAAGAGTGTGAGACAGAGTGAGAGAGAATTCCCATGAGAATTGAATTAACACGTCATATCATGTCACCATCAGCTTCACAGCTTTAATTTCCCCTTCCAGTCTTCTCTTACCTTCTTGGCTTTGACCACCTCTCGCACAAACTCGCTATACTCGGCCAGGGTCTTCTTCTCCTTTTTGGTGAGGGTCTTGCTCCCCTGGCTAAAGAGCACAGGTCAGCAATCAATCACATGCCAAATGTCATCACGGCTCGCTGCATGTTTCAGCAGATGTGGTCTCATCTCTGCCTATTTTTACTTACCGGCCAAAATACTTGGCAAGGAATAGGAGAAAGTAGCTGGATGCCCCAAGCAAGATTACGAATAATATTTGCCCATCCTCTGGTATCCATTCCCACAATACAACCATGATTCCCTGAGGAGATAGAGCCATGTTAACACCAAACACTGACTTTATGGGCAGAGAACAAGTGTCTTCAAAATGGGAATGATCTAAAGCAACATCAGTCTGGGTCTTTTTAATGCGCATGTTGACTATTCAAATAAGACATTCTGCCTGGAAACACACTTGAAATTGGGATTTAATCTTATGCAAATAAGAATTCCATCGGCTAGAGGAGGGTGAACATACCCTCAATTCCTAGTGTATAATGAGACTGAGGTTGATGGAAACGAGTTTATTTGCATACATTTGCATCCAATGAAATCTTACAATGTGTTACCTTACTCATCTTACGCCTATCCAACAGCTGTTCACAACTCCTCCCTTGATGGAGGAGACAGCAGATGGAAGTGCATGCGCAAGTGCCTTTTCATAAGCCCAATGTTCACGAGTGCACTTACAATACGCTAACAAGCTGAATGGAGGCATGACTCCTAAGACTCCTTCTAAGACACCGGCCCTCACTACTCTGACATTGCGGAGGCTTTAACTTCTCCCAAAGATCTTTTTCAACCGTCTCTGCTTCTTCTGTAAGTCCAACTTTCCAAACATGGAACAGCTAGAGTGGCTGTTGGGGGGGGTTGAATGCTGGGTAAAACGGTCACACTAACAACCTACTACAATGACACAACACCACACAACACAACACCACACAACCCCCCCGGCAGCTGCTGGGGATTGAATTCTATTGGCATCTGCTGACATGTGTTGGGGCGACACACGGTGAAGTAGCCTACACTCAGAGACTCACATCAACATTGGTGAGTGAAGAAGACAGGAAGTGACATACCGTGGAGAGGAAGAGGGCGGTGGCGACCCCCTCCCCCACCAGGCCGTTCACCTCCTCTCTGGTGAAGGTGTTGACCACGAAGCTGAGGATGAAGAGGGTGGGGAGCAGGACCCCCATCAGGCCGCACATGAAGGAGTGGAACCTGGAGCTCTTGTTGTAGCTCACGCTCTCTCTGCAGCGCCAAACACAAACACAAACACAAACACAAACACGGTGGTGGTACGCGTCAGTGTGGAGCGACAAATGCAAAAATTCAAAAAGATGAAACTCTCATACGGTAAAAACTTTCACTGACGGAGGGAAAATGTAATGTAGCATCTGTTGTTGCTGCTCGACAACTAGAGAACACGTTATGAATGGACACGCAGGCCATGGCTGTTATACAGGCCACACAAAGTGACTTACAATCAATACGCGAGCAGTAGGGCAGAAAATTGCTTGGTTGTAATGTAAGTGATGGGAAAGAGGGAGCAGAATAAAGTCAGTTTTGCTAAACTGCACTCAGCTGGGACACAAGCATTTCCTCATCAGAGTACAATGGGGAAGGATCTTCAGTGCATGTTCATGCTGAAGCTGGCGGCTGTGAGAGTGGGCAGCAAGACCAGCACACTGGACAGCAAGTACTGATCATACCACAAACAAAAAAAGCTGAGTCAGGTGATTGCAGGTGAACGTCACCTGTCTGCAACTGCTCCTACCTGTCCTCGGCCAGTTTGTTAGTGATTGTATTGCATATGAGGTCGCAGTCCTTCTCCAGCTGGTCAAGCGTCTTCTGGACGGCTTGGTTGATGCTCTTCTCTATGGTCTGACACACCCCATCAATCTGATTCACGCACCTGCTCGGCTGGAGAGAGAATGAAAAAAAGACAGGGAGGCCTGCTTATAACACAGTAGCTCACACGGTTCTATGTGTCAGAGTCTGGTGGAAGGGCAGGGTATCAACAAAGTGCATCATTTAAATTCAATTTGGTTTCTCAAAGAGTCGCTGCATGGAATATTAGATTACATCTGCTCTGCAAATGAGCAGCAGTGTGAAGCTTGTGAATATGAGTTGGAATTCTCCTCAGGCACTCCGAAATAGTTTCCTTTGCTTGGGAGACTCAGTGGATGGGTTTCAGATGGGCTTCATCAAAACACATTCACTTTAAAACACACATGTTTGGAACTTCGTTGGTTTGTTCTTAACGCAGATTATATAAGACTGACAATGATGATCAAGAGGGCTCTGTGCAAGTAGGTTACCTCCTCTGACATATTTCTCTACATATTTAATTATGTTTTCCAACTGTTTGCATTTGAAGATCTTCAAACAATATCTGATCAAGATCATATTAGATTTGGATAGATTTGATGATCTAAAATGTAAAAATATTTCATACAACCAGATTATGCTTTTTATCTGTGCAAAAGTTTGGAAATGCAGACACATTGGAATTAAAATAGCCCCACATCATCACATACCCTTTACCATAGCTAGAGATTGGCATGGTGCTTTTTCCAGTAGGCCTATTAGCCTGTTTGATGCTGATTGAGCTAAATGCAAATCATACAGGCTAATAGGCCTAGGCTACTGGAAAAAGCACCATGCCAATCTCTAGCTATGGTGAAGGGTATGTGATGATGAAGGGCTATTTTAATTCCCATGGCCAAGGGAACTTTATCAGGATGCATAATATCCTGGATCCAATAAAATCTGCCTGCCCCTATGTTAACCATATGTGTTAAATTCCCATAGGGTTACAAAGAAGGTCAAATACTTCCTTCCCCTAGCATTTAAGGAAAAAAAATATTTATTTACGATACATTCTTCAATCACAAAGATAACTGGTGTCCTTGGCGGTTTGATTTTTACTCATTTTTTGAATGAAGGCATCAAGATCAATTGTCAAATGATGATTTTATATTCCTGTTTTAGCATGGTCTCAAATACATGTGCTCCCCACTGTACATGTTTTTCAAAATAACATTGACATGTTACGGTATAATTGCTATCTAGAGAGGAATCAATTTGATTACTGCTTATACAGACTATAGTGTGTCCTTATTCAGAATAAGGCCATGCTGAACTTAAGAACATGCTGCTTACATGGCAGCATCTTATTTGGAATATTGTCTTAATTGGGTAAATATCGTAATATTAATGTCTATGTAAACATTCCCATTGACCCTCAACCGATTTGAATAGGTCAGTGAATGTCAGCAGGGGTCACCTTGGGGCAGGACTGTCCGAGGCTCAGCCCTGGAACATAAGCCTACGTTTTGAAAATGTCTGGTGCTGAGCCCCCTGTACATACAGTACTTAGCAGGGGGCCGTCATTCTGGCACATCCTCTGCAACACACTCTTCTCGTTCTTTGTCATTTAAAATGTTCACTGCAAAGAACATACTAAAGAGACAAGAATGTGCAAACATTAGAACTTTCAGAGAGCTTTCTTTTTTTCTGTCGGAGGGTTGAAGCTGCGTCATATACCTGAGTGAGGTAGTCATAAACCCACACGTTTAATAACAGAATAGCCTACAGTTACATTCCGCCGTAGTCTGACCATTTCACAGATTGGACGTTTAACTTGTTTGCTACGCCTTGAAGTACACAAGGCTTAATTTAATTTGACTTTATTAGGACTAATGACTTCATTAGATTAGATTCCACTTGTTGTCCTTGTGCAGAGTACAACTACAGACAGCGAAATGCAATTTGCATCTGATGATATACACAGTATTGACAGTATGCAGTATTGACAGGTGGTGCAGTATGAACAGTATAAGACATACAGCACAGTGTGGACAGTATACAGTTAAGAAAGTGGAATGGCTTACAGTAATATACATTTCAATATAAATATAAACATGTGCAATGTATCAGCAGTGGCCTAATACAAGCAGAATAGATATGGATAAGCAGTATGAACAATGATTGAACAACATGCACAGATGTACAGTGTAGTAGAAGTAACATTATAGAATAGTAAGAATAATATATATATATATATATATATATGCAGTAATACTATAAAAAACTGAATAAATATGGATATTTAGTATAAACTGTATAGACATACATGTATAGTATGTACAGATATGTGCACTGTAGTAACAGTAACATTATATGAGTAGTAAAAAAATAAGTGTGCAGTAAGAACAGTATAAAGAGCAGTAGAATATGGCTATGCATAAGTGTAATTACAGTATGTACATTTCTAAATAAATAGAACAATATGGGTGGGATGGGGTAGTTCAATTGTCTGGAGGGAGAGGACTTTTGTTTGTCAATGTTACTTAGATAGGTTGATGTAAATCATAAATGTACATTTCCCTTCCGTTCCGAAGTTTCAGAAGCACTATTTTCTTGAAAAGTAAAGCAAATTACCAAGAAACTGCAGGGAAACCATGAGGGAACGACTTCAGTTGAGACAACTCCACTACATAATAAATCCCAATTTCTATTATTTGCTATTAAGACATGATCTGGTCAAATGATGTTCGCGTTCTAAATGTAGCATTTTCAGTTATTTATCTAAAGTTTGTCAGTTCTTCAGAGATGCAATTTCACTTTTTGTTCATATAGAAATGTTTGCTCCTGCATGCATCTCACAAGCATCAAGTTAGTAAGTACTACTTTTATACGGTTACTACTGACACAGGGCTGTGGCCAGAGTATAGTCTGCTGCTGGCTCACCTTCTGGGGGTTGGGAATAAAGATGGTGGGCATCTCAAAGCCACACTTGTTGAGTCCCGGGCGGCGACACAGCTCCTGAACGATCTGCATCATCACTCTCTGTGGAGAGACAGAAAGGAGAGAATCGAGGAATGATATTTGACACGATACAGTAGGATGATCAAATGGAATAGGACTTCGGGGTTCAGACCGGATAACCGACTAACAATGGATTATTGTGAGTGAAGCCTACTGGGAAAGGTTGATGTGCAACTACTAATAATTTAGCTTGAAGCAGCTGCAATGCACATTAATTTCATTGAATACTGGATTCCTAAGACTTTCATTAAGCAAGCATTTACTGTTGTATTGTTGTAGTTACAGTAGTGGTGTATGATTTCATGCACATTACATGTTATACTGATACTCATGATAAGGAAAGTACTAGAACAGACAAATGAATGGCTAAATAACTGGACTGTATATTAGTCTACAGTAGCTGTTAAAGGCTGGATATAGCTTAACACAGATGAGTCCTAATGGGGCTAAATAAGCAAAGATGAGAAAATGGCCTTTCAGCGTCTCAATGGGAATACGTATGAGAGTGGCTCTTGTCATTAAAATGCTCATAATAACTAACATGGTGGTCATGCGTTATGAGCATAAAGACGTGAAGTGAAAATGTGTAGGGAAAAAAGCGTGTACGAGAGAGAGACGGGAGGGAGAGAGAGAGAGAGAGAGAGATAGACGGAGAGAGAGAGAGATAGACAGAGAGAGAGAGAGAAGAGAGAGAGGCTAGCAGTGAGGCAGCAAGAGACAATGCGGTGGGACAGCGCCAGGGTCAGGTGGAGTCAGCTGATTGGGCGAGGTCTGCGCACCTGTCGGTCTGTCTCTTTGCCAGCCTCGTCTGCCTTGCTGAGGTAGAAGCGCAGCTTGTCTGCGGACGTCTCGCTCAGCTTCTCCACGATGTTGAGCGTTCGCTTGCACAGCGCCTGCCCCATGGGATCAAAAAACACGAAGATCAAGTCCGCCTGTTGCCCTGGTTGTGAAAACACACACACACACACACACACAAACACACACACACACACACAGCCTCAATAGCTCAGACCACTGCACCAAACCAAACTTTACATGATAAATTGCAGACCTACTTCTTGGGACAGCTGAATATCTTTTTTTTATCACTTTACTGAATCTTCACTCTAATGATTCCATTAGTTTAGAGGAGCATACAAAATGCACACTGCGTGCTGGTATACAAGATTTAACATATTTTTTAAAATATATTATATTTGAATATATTTGAAAAGCAAGTATTGTAGAGTCGTGGATCTGTCTGAGGTTTCTTCCTATATGTATCTCCAATTCTAAGGAGTTTTTCCTTGCCCCTGTTACTCTCTTGTAACAGGGGCAAGTTTTTAACACTCTGTAAAGCGCCATGAGACATGTCTAATGTTTCGGCGCTCTATAAGTGAAATTAAATTGAAATTGAAATGATTGTGGCCAAACTGAGTTCAACTTTAAGCAGTCTCTTACCAAACGATGTGATGGCGTTGTTGACGTCGAAAGGATAGATCATGTCGCCGTCCACCAAGCCGGGAGTGTCCACGAAAGTGACCAGACTAAACTTCTTCTCCTTGGACGTGGAGATTTCGGCCGAGAGGTAATCCGTGACACCTAAAATACAGAACTAGGTCCGTACATAAAGCTGCTCCTTCACAAAGCTGCAAAGCACTGACTGACCAATGACTTATTTAAGCAGAGGCATTGATGCTGCTGCTGCTGCTGCTGACCCGGGTCTGGCTGATCACTGCAATTGAGGATGTCCGCAATCAATGCAACAATCTTTGATTGCACACCACGATCGATGTTTCACAAGAAACACCTTACCAAACACAAACACACACACACACAGAATCGGTCGTCATGAGAAGGCTGTTGGTTCGAGTCTCCTTCCTAAAAGACGCCACCCAAAGACCTTTCCGGGTCCCCGGCACTTTAGCGCAGCTCATCTGACCAGAGACGTCCACCGCTCCTCGAACGAAACCCCCTTGTCGAGCGTTGCCCGTTGTCATGGTCACCCACAACAGCTCTTCAACTGGCAGCTTTAGGACGGACACACATAAAGCTAGCCAGTGAAGAACGACTGTGAAGCAACGCACTGCAAACTTACCCCCCCGACTTCAAAAAAACAATCCCCAGCAATTCAAAACAGGCTGTGGACAAGCGGTCACCTGAGAACACTAAGCAAAGTGTTTCCACGACACCCCAACCCCCCCACCAAAAAAAAGAACCCTCCCATCAAATGGCAACAAGGGTCTTCTGTAAGTGGTGGTGGTGGAGGTTTAGGGGGGTGGGGGGGGGTCTTGGGAGTGCCGAGGGTGGCCATGCAGAGAGATGAGATGACACTGCAACTCTTTCATCACTCGGAGGCAGGTGTTCAAAGACCCCGGCACAAACCGCTTCCTTGTGCCTCCGTGCACTCCAACCTCATCGGTATTCGTGCCGCGCCACTCTCCAAACGACACATCGCCCATGCCAGTCCATCAATCTCCCCCCCCCCCCACCCCAACCCCCCGTGCCCACCGTCTGACATCCCAGCCGTCGCTAACAGGTACGCAGCGCGCACACCAATGCAACACACCAGCCCGCAAAACACTGGCAGCCAAAAAAAAAACCCCAGCCATTCTAACACACAGCACAAGGCCGCTCGTGTATTGCAATCCCAAGGCTTTGACCGGCACAGCTTGTCCAGTGCAGACACAGGACTGGGGATCTGACCAGGGTCAGTTTTGTCCCCCCTGCAGCCTATTCCAGTGCGCATTAAAAATAGCCTGCCGGATAGATTTAGCCAGACAGGACGGAGAGCCAGGCCATGCTAAACCGTGTGCGTGGGACTCTGCGAGCGCCACCGAGCCAGTAAGCCATCTGAAAAGGTGAAAAGGTAATTAAGCGCGATCCTCGTCCGTCGCTGGCACCGACCGCCACGGCTTGGGTGACTGGAGAGGAGCGGCGGGGGTGCGGGGGTGTATCCAGTGCCCCGTGGAAAAGGCCAAGGGCCAGCCGACGGGACGGGGCAGCATCTCCCAAACCCGGGGCGGGAGTCGTAAAGCGACAGGCGCCTTGGCTATCGACGGATCCCGGACACGACCCTGAGCATCGAACCCCGGCCACACCCAGAAACTATGCATCATCCATAGCGCCCCAAGCACCAACCCAGGAGGGCGCCTACCCAACGCATGCATGCAACGCCACGCCACGCACGGTTGTCGCATCTCCGTGCCTCCTGCCAGAAACGCGCCCCACCAATCATCCATCAGTTGCAGGAGAATCGAGAGCAGCCGTTCGCCGGCGACCCAAAATAACCAGTGAGGACGCCATCAGACGAGCTTCATACAGTATAGCGGGTCATTTGAAACCCACGATAGTGATGAGTCACCCTCAGCCACAGAGAAGAGAGACGTGCAGCTAGGTGTGTATGTATGCATGTGTGTGTGGGGGGGGAGAGTGTACGTGCGTGAACGAGTATGCGTGTGTGTGTGTGTGTGTGTGTTTGTGTGTGTGTGTGTGTGTGTGAGAGTGTGTGTGTGTGTGTGTGTATCAA
>NC_085001.1:9865556-9933056 GCF_963854185.1 Sardina pilchardus
TCAAATAAAATGAGGGTATTCCTTCAGTGTTCAAAATCCCTAAGCACTACTGTATGAAGGCCTACCTCATACAGTCTTGGGAAGTCTAACCCTGTTTTAGGAATATAGGCTAATGCCTGTGCAACTGGGCATATGCAGCAGAAAAAAAGCAACGCTTGTCAAGTGTAAACGAAATCTTGTTTGGTTGTAATCTAAGGCTAGGCCTTATCCTGACTGAAGCTTTATTCAGACGTGTTGGTAAACAGCTGTGGGATTTGTTGGATAAACTGAGAGGATGACATCATGAAACTTTGCTGTCACACAAGTGACATTGGGCGGGTACATAAACTCAACTGAATGGAGAGGTAACCGCATTCACGCACAGAAAACAAGTAGGGCCTACCCAAATCTTGATAAGAAGCAGAAACGCGACACAAGACATAGAAAGTTGGTCTTGAAGGCCTATGCTTGTTTCCTACATTGGAACCTTTGAACACAGGCTACCACTTACGTTACCTCTTAGGCTACTTATTCAATGAATATGGCTGTTTCCGAACTAATGCTGAACTAAGGTGTTGTTGGGAATAAACCAGCCAATCACAACAGTAACGTTACTTCTTGGTACAACAATATTAGCCAGAGGAATCGGTTACAATATTTGTTTCCACACACGTTTAAATATATGGCTATCATATAACCTTACAGTAACTTCGGTGTGAAGCTCGCTACTTTGTTGCATAACAGACCACTATGGCTCTGTGTAGCTTGGTCCGATCGTGTTAGAAATATAGCTGTAAGTCTTTACCGTTGTCGTTGTCGATATACAAATTGTGACATTGTTTCAAAATTCGTTCGCTTGGTGTAGTTATAGCCGATTCCAATGGGTTCGCGACTGAGCGGGGCTTTCTACCGCCCGACATGTTGAGAGGTGAACGGAATCACTCGTTCACACTTCAGATAAGGGGGGACGTTAAAAGTGTTGCACCAATTTTGTCACAGAGGCACTTCGTGCCTCCATGTGGCCACTACTTGAAACGACACTGTGTGCATTGTCTACTCGGTCTCGCCCTGGCTACCACCATACTAAGCTCAATATTCTAAGACTGAATATTAGTCTGGGGAGTCTGCGCTTTATTTCTACTGCACGAGGCGTGATCAATAGGCACAGTTCAAAAGACTCTGTGCGCATTCGGATAGTCCAACCAATCATTATCAGACCAATGATTCGGGTATGCCTTTTGGATAAGATAGTTTGTGATTGGATCCAGCAAACGTGGACAGGAAGCAGGAGAGATAGATGTGCAGGTTTAAATCCAAATCACCGGCAGATCAGCCTGGACTTTTACCCAGTCTGTCTCGCCCTCACATTTCCACTTTATACCTCCACTTATAATTGTTCACTTGTTTGTTTCCTGTCATCATTTCTGTGTATGGGTACACTGGAGATTCACGCCACTCCGTCCAGCCTTTTATTATTTTTTATTATATTTGTCAATTTGTTCATCTGTCTGTTTATGTCTTGATGCCTCTGTGGAGTGCTTTTGGGTTGCACTCTGTGCATTAAATGCTCTTTATAAATAAATGTGACTGGACTTGCTCACACACACAGTAGCCTACACTCCCTCATTCCAACCTCAATTTTCTTGAGAACTTAGATGATCAGTTTCTTTGGGAACTTTAATTAACTATCCAATCCGAATGAAATTATGTTATGTAGGCCTAGTTGCCCTGCAACATTGCTCAAACTGAGCATGCATTGACAATGTCAGACACTTGTCTCCACTTTGTACCACTAGGCAAGTTTCTAAGTGGTTTGCTGTGATGTCAACATTGTGGATTGAGTGGCCCATAGTGGCGGTGGGGTTATGGTATGGGCAGGCGTCTGTACAGAGATACCGTGATGAGATCCTGAGGCCCATTGCTGTGCCATGGGAAGCCCCAGGTTGCCAGGATCTACACAATTCCTGGACACTGAAAACATCCCAGTTCTTGTACGGCCGGCATGCTCTGGATCGGCGTATACGACAGCGTGTTCCGGTCCTGTCAATATCCAGCAACTTCACACAGCCATTGAAGAGGAATGGACCAACATTCCACAGACCACCACAATCAACAAGCAGATCAATTCTGTGTTGCCCTGCAAGAGGCAAATGGTCACACCAGATACTAACCGGTTTTGGGACAAACCTGATCAACTGAGATGTGTTGCACTGCGTGAAGCAAATGATGGTCACACCAGAACTGTTTTTTTGGACAAACCTGATCAACTGAGACCTGTCACACCAGATACTGGTTTTCAAACCCACCCACCCCTCCCCCTCCCCCTCCCCCTCCCCCTCCCCCAATAGAGTGAAACTGTACATTTCAAGTGGCCTTTTGTTGTGGCCAGTCTAAGGTACACCTGTGCAATAATCATGCTGTGTAATCAGCATCTCGATATGCCACACCTGTGAGGTGGATGGTTTAGGTTATATCGGCAAAGGAGAGGCGGTCACTAACACAGACTAGCAGATTTGTGAACAATATTTGAGAGAAATAAATCAGATCTTTGCTACTTTGACATGTTTTGAAGCTTTTGTTAAGCCTATGTAAAAGTTCATGAACAGAAATGAACGTATTAATCTTATGGGATTCTTTATCTCGTGTTTTTCAGCATTCAGCAGTTGTTCATTGATACTAATATTCTAATGTAATATGACATGTTCCAAAGTTTCCCCCCCTAGGGCTCCTAGGCCAAAATTGCATCACCAAGAAAGCATCACCTCGGCCAAAGATCATAGCTCTATGATCTTTGACCTCGGCAACGCTATTTTCACTACGCCACCGGACTATTCATCATACCTAGAGATGGGCGTGGGGTACTGTCCATAAGATCATCTTTCAATGCAAATCAAAGGTATGGTGAAGGGTGGGACTATTTAGATTTCAAATTCCTCTGCCAGCGCTTCAATGTTGCACTTTTGTGCTGCTTTCTGGAGCGGATAGGCCACCTTGAATGTGTTGCTCCGTCCAGAGCCATGTTTTATCTACCGCTCTGGCTCCGTCTATAGCCTGATATTCTTTTTGAACAGCGACGCCGTCGTTGCATATCATCTATTGACGGGCTTTGCATTTGTGAAACCGGGTAAGATGAACGCCACGTTATCCCTCTATTCCTCTTAATAGGCTCAACTTTCTACATTATGCCTAACTTGGCGGTTGGCATTTACTATTACCAATATTGAAAGGGGTAGATAAAACAGAGTTATTCAAGATAATTTAATTACTCAAGTAGGCTAAACGATCAGTTGGCCCATCAATGTGTTTTTCCATTGATTATTTTGTATCCATTCTCCATGTAGATGCGTGTGGAATAACTGGTCCGCCATCAAATTCTCCATGAAAATACTTGGCCGCAGCCAAAGTTACTTGCCTATCCTTACCCTACAGGGCAATGTTTCTTTCCATATAATTTGCAATTTGTATGCTGTTTAAGTTCGGGTCAGACTTAGAACAAGACATTGATTGTGTTGTTCTGTACATAAAAGAGACACAGCTAGACATGTTTCTCTCTCAAAACTCAGAGGGTAAGTAGGCTACTACTGCCGTCAAAATATTAGTAGGCTACAAAAGGAAAATTAATGAAAAATGAAAAAGTCCAAACAAAATGGAGATAGGATGGAGACGGAGCCTTTGCTCGGAGATATCGAGGAAAAACATGTGCAAATTGAGGTAAGCCATATTTCATCACATTTACAGCAACATTTATTTAATTATCCATATTTTCTATGATATGATGATGGGATAGCATGTCTCGTGGGACCTATTATTTGGCTAATGCAAGGAGACTTCCTTGACAGCACAATGTTGTGGTTATTTGAATTATTTCCATCATTAGTCAACAGGGGCGGACTGGGCATCTGGCCAGGGGCGCACTGGGCATCTGGCATACCGGGCATTTTCCCGGTGGGCTGCGGTGCTATTTGGGCCGATGGTCCAGAGTACAACACTTTATTTATTATTATTTATTTTTTTTTCATCTTGGCCTATATGTTATTGTTTCTGACCGGCCCATAAACCAGACAGTTTATTAGCGGCCCGATTGACATTGGGCTGGCCCAATCATTAAAAACCAACCACTTTCGCTTTGGTTCTGCCGGCGCAGGCTATGCATAAAACAAAAAAAGTCTGCCTATGTGTTTGATTCCTAAACCACTGGCCCTTGACACACGCTGGTCTGGCCCATAGTTTATTTTCAACTTCAACTTAATCTTCAACTTTATTTTGTTCCCCAATGGGGCAATTCATTTGCAGGAGTGAAGAGCACAACACAACATAGCCTACAAGACACAACACAGACCACTCACATAAAGGGACAGATCATGACAGCCAAAGACAACATGATGATAACACTGAAAATAACAAACTGTTATTTTTAAAATAACAAATAACAAACTGTGCCTTGACCAAGCTGGCCAAAGTGCTATTTGGCTAAAGTGTTCTCCACTGACAGTTACAAGGCTCATCTCGCCCAATCATATCGTGCAACTCTTTTGCGCCGGTAACATAATCTGTTGGGATCTTCGGAAATAAAGAAAAACGAAAATGAGGTGCAGAGAAGCTACGAGACAAAAAGAAGCTCAAGTCAACGCAGCAAAATGCGCAACCGATATGTTTGCCACGGCAGGGCCTTCACTAGCTCCTGCAGGTGACAGTGATGGTTGTGGCAACATTGAACAGGGACATGCAGTAGAACTTGCGGTAAGACAAGTGTTCAGAACACCTGTAGGCCTAATAAGTAAAGCAACCCACTTCCTTGGTAAATCTGATAAAATAATGAAACGTCAATGATATTTTTTTGCCTAATGTTCTATGGCCAGGCTAGTTGGCATGCTAGTTAGTTTGTAGTTTGTTGGCAGTTTTTATGTAGGTGGTTAGGGACAATTTACACTTTTTAAATACTACAATGTTGATTATGTAATGCCAATGCAGCTGTGCGCTTTTTTACAAGATAATCCAACAAATCTAATCTTATTTGGAAATGGAAATGGTTTTGGTTTTGTTTTTAGGCTATTAAGTAGTAGTAGTAGTAGGCCGAGCCTAAGTTACTTTTTAGATTTGGAAAAAAATAATTTGGGAAAGTTTTTATGTAGCCTAGGGTTAGGCTGGCTAAAGACAATGTAGGCTACAGTGAAAGAAAATCACACTTTTTTAAAATGGCATAATTTTGTTAATGTTATGCCATTGCAGCTGTGTGCCTGTTGATCAGAGAATTCAATACTCCTGGACCTGACTGCATCCTTATGTAAAAAAAGAGTGGGGTGGGGTGAAGTAGAAAAACTTCACCCCACAGTCTCTAGTCATGTATTGTTAATCTACTGTAGGTAGAGATTTTATCCCCAGAAGAGTGTTAGTGAGAAAGAGAGGAGAGAGTCAGCGTGAGAGAGGGATGTGATTAGTATCAGTGAGGGAGATTAGTATCTGCGAAAGAGAGGAGAGAGTCATAACTCATTGCATGGCGTAAGGTACATGGTTTTAAAGAGTTGCATTCAAGAGACCGAAAATGTAACAAATGAGGTGGGCCGGTCCGATCCAAAATGCCAGGGCCGATTTTTTTTGTCCCAGTCCGCCCCTGTTAGTCAACTCCTCTTACCTGCAGTTGTACTCCACATTGGTCTTGGAAACCATGATTTGCTACATGCCATCATAGATTGCTCAGAAATAATAAAGGTCTATCTCATCAAACATTCCGACTATCATATAAGTCAAATCTCTGGTGAGAGTTATTTCTCTGACCACTGCATTTGCTTAAACGTATGTTAGTACTGACTTGTAAGAACTTTGCATTATGATCACCGCATTTATAAAACAAGCTGTCAGTTTTGCATGAATTTTGTATTGGGATTAAGTCATTCCCTTCTGTTTAGTCTCCCAGCAGAACACTGGTTATGGCTGCCTGTGCCTCTTGCATTGGAGGGACTTTTCAATACGGATTTAACATCTCTGTTGTAAATGCACCCACAAAGGTAAATATGTTTACAGTGTTGGCATACAGTATCATTTTAACTGAGACTGCTATGGTTGATATTTTCTGTAACTTCCTGATCAAATCAAATTCCTTATCATTGTTATCATTACATGATATTGTACACACCTCGTGTGTCAAACATACATCATGTCATGAACGATCATGATTACATATCACAGATGTACTGTACAGCAGGTCTTGAACCCAGCCTGGTCTCAGCACATCTGTGTAGATAGCCACTCTATCAGTACCTGTGCCTCCAATAGCCTACCTTCTAATGCATGTCCAATACCCATCCCTGGAATGTCTCCATAGTGTAGGCCATAGTGAGGCTCTCCACGCCTGACCTGGCCAATAGCGATCAAGTTCAAGCAGCATCCTTAACCATAATCACAGCCTTCGTCACAGACTTGTCACATGAAGTAGACCTGGTGAAGGTCAGACTGTGCTTAGTAACAGGAAAGAGGCGCGTGACACACAACTGTGCGAAGAGCAAGTCACGGTCTGATGTGTGGACTTTGGTGTTCTCTTATTATCCACCCTGACCCCCTCGCCTGTCCCCTGGTTCCTCAGTATGTGATGACGTTCATCAACCAGACATGGATGGAGCGATACGACACGGAGATATCAGAGCACCGTGTGACCCTCCTCTGGTCTATCATCGTGTCCATTTTCACCATCGGTGGACTTGTGGGCTCGTATGCTGGTGGAGTTTTGTCGATCAAGTATGGAAGGTATTGCACAGTCATGTTTTATTCCTCTTTCATCGTGACCTGAATGAGGACATCTAGGCTACCATATGGAAATATGCTACAAATTAGACACATACGATATAGCTGCTGTAATCTAATTCATACTTCAGTCACGCCCCATATGAATTACCATAAAAAGAATGTGACGGTGTCATACCATGGTCTGTTTATTACAGCATTCTCCTACAGGTAAAGCCAACTAGCTAATATGTATCATTCACTTTTATTCAATCACTTTGGTTGCTCTTGGAATTCGAGTTCAGTTTGACAGCATGGCAGGTACATACTCCTTGAGTGACATGAGCAACTTAAAACCATGCTGTTATTATATTATTTTGTCCTCAGAAAACACATTAGCTGGTGAATGAATTTGAAATTCATTTTTGACTGAACTTGGTAATGAGTGGCAAATGATCAAAGTAGTCCTACTGCCTCCCATAACCCCTTTGTTCTGTTATTGTTTCATTATAGGAAAGGGACATTGATGATGAACAACATATTTGCTTTGCTTGCAGCTTTTTTCATGGGAATTAGCCAGACTACACATTTGTTTGAATTGCTCATCATTGGACGTTTTCTAATTGGCGTAAATGCAGGTAACTATCCAGACAAATTCAGAGAGGATTGTCTTCATCCTTGCCTTTAAAATATATTTGGAAGATAACAAAAGATGAAGAAAACGTTTAGTTAACGTTTGGCAGTAATGGCATCGGCAATACTTGAGAAGTCTGTCCCTCTGATCCCTCTGATGTGCAGGTATTGGCTCATGTGTCCAGTCCCTCTACCTGGGAGAGATCGCCCCTCGGGCCCTGCGCGGGGCTATGGCCATGGGCACCTCCGTGTTCATCACAGGGGGCATTTTTGTGGGTCAGTTGGTCGGACTGCGGTAAGTAAGCGCCAAGGTTGTTAACTGACCTCTTGGATTTGCTAAAAGCCCGTCACACTGAATTCACTCGTGGCCTGATGCACAGGACTGATAAGAGCATGACCACAAAAAACATACTGTCCTTTGTGCATTCATCCATGTGAAATACTTCACCCATGCATGACCAGGCAACGGTTCTGTTCTTAATCTACCCCACTAACATCAGCTGACTGTTGTTGCAGTGAGTTGTTGGGGGGAGAGGAGTACTGGCCCCTCCTGCTGTCCACCACCTGTGTCCCAGCAGCAATGCAGCTCCTCCTTCTGCCCTGGTTTCCAGAAAGTCCCCGTTACCTGCTGATAGACAAAGGGGACGAGCGTGCGTGCGATGAGGGTAAGGGCAGTTATTTAGATACTCTGTATACAAGATTGTATGATTATAGTCTTTTGTGTGACCGGTCAGTACGTGGAGTTTCTTGTAGTCGTGTGTACACTGTCTAGGATTCCAGTAAATGATTCAGTTAAAGGTAAACTATGCAACGGTTTTCAGTTAATCAATTCGTTCCATACTGTTATGATTAAATGAGTCATTACCGGTCGAGCAATGTTTTTTTCGGCCGCCCTAGTGGTCTGTAGCGGTAGAACCACGATTGCAATTTCAGGAGGCCTCGGGCACGCAACCATGGTCTACTCCAGGAAGTGTCATATGAAGTCTCATGAAAAAGCACGGCAGATGGACCGATTGAGGAGTTTCGTAAAATATACACGCTAAAGCTGTAGGGGAAGCTCTGCAGAGAAATATGCAAGCATAAAACGAGCGAAAACGAAAAGCGAAAGCGGCAATGAAATCGCCAATCCTACATAGTTTCCCTTTAAATATGACTTAGTGCATACACATAGCAGTCAAAACAATTTTAGTCTTGGACCATAAGACCTGTTGTAGAATTAGCGGTGTTGATTAACAGAGAGAAAACGCTGAAATAACACATTTTGTCCACCTGTCATGTCCAGAGAAGAAATGAATGAGCCATCGTATGGTTTTCTAGCAAAGTGCTCAGAACAACAAACACATTTTTATTCCCGGAACATAAGGCCTGTTGTACTACCACCAGTACTGACAGGCAGATGTATTATGATTGGTGCTGTTTATGCCAATGAATGAGTGAATTTAGTTCAATTTAGTGGATCCAACTTCTAATCATGCATTGTATGAACAAATGGTTGTGTGGACTCAACTCCCATTTACATCAATTCAACAACATTACACAGTGGAGCTGATGTGCATTTTCAAGTTGTCTTGACTAAGCTTGCAGTTGTGTTGACTTCATTTTGTTTGTTGTATTAACATAGCAAGTAAGTTGCCTCGGTTGCCTTGGTGGTTGATGATATATCCTCAGAAAAGACACTCTAGTCTAGGGGCAGGATATCTAGGAGACCGTGGGCATCAGGATGGTTCTCTGTGAGCCACTGGTGAAACTGATTCCAGACTAGCCTCAGAAGGGATTCATTCATGATTTTGTGGAATCTCAGAGATCTATTGTACTTACAGTATGGCCATCCAAAACACACCACTTGCAGATCCCTCGGCCACAGCTCAAGATTCAATGCATATGTCCCTTAGGCCTGCAGCTTGGAAGCGCTTCCCAATCACACCCAAGAACATACAGATGGTGTGAAAGACTGCAATCTATGTGCCCACAGAATTTCTGTAACTTTACAGTATGGGGCCTGATCAAAGGCAACTGACTGGTTGCTGATGTGTTAGGAAGTCATGATTTTTTTTACTTTGAAGGAGAATCTCATGAACAGTTGCCATCAGTATGACCAGGGCATTGATGGTTGGCAGAAAGCTGACAACACTGGGAATGACATCCACAGAGTTTGATGCTAAGATGTTGTAACCTGTTCAGCTAGGGACGCTTTGATTTGTGACAGAGTGCAGTATGCATAGCAACCATAAGGAGTTCTTCAAAGCATCAGCATAGATATGTCTTGACCTCAACTTAGGATCTAGATAGAGGACCACACCTAGTTCCCACAGCATACAATGGCAAAGCTGGCAAAGAGACAGTTCTCTGTTTGCTCTTGGGCACATCACGATCTGGCCTAGGCAGTTCAGGATCGAACATCCAAGGCTGCACTGTTATACCTTTGACCCTATGGGATGTTCCACGGCCTGTCAGTGTTACTTTTTGTCTATTTGTGTTATCTCAATGAAAGTATTGAAAACTTTTGAGTTGAAAGTTCACTTGACACATAAACAAAAGTTGAGTCAACAAAAAGGGGAAATATTTTTTTACAGTGTACAAATAAGCAATATCTTTACCTCTGAGAGAAAGTGGAATAGAGCATTTTGTCTAATATTCCAATCTGTGGTTTAATGTTCTGCATTTCTCACTAGTATAGGCCAATTTGACGCTAAAAGTATGCTCCCACTGTACGTCAGGATCCTGTATGATATCTGTACTGTTTTCCTAAACATGGATAACGTAAGGCGTCAGGGTTGATATCACTTCTTGTTGTCTGGTACAGTACATCAAAAACCTATTTGCGTCATTGATAAGGGTAGACTGGATGGCTCCTGACTTTGCCACTACAGTATGATTATCTATCATTTGCTGTTGTGTACTTAAACCAAAACGATTTCCTTGTCTAGTTAGAGCAGCTGATGATTGTTAGGTGAAGTCATGCTGTCTCTCCCTTGATGGGCATCATTACAGTGCATGAAAAGGCACTGTATTGTTCTTCCTAGGCTTCATCTTCTTATTATTATTATTCCGCTTACCACTTTTTCCATTTTTCGTGCACTGTTTAACTTAGAAACTTCATTCAAACTTTGTAACGTAGGTCTTCTTATGGACCAGGTTGGTATGACTTTTCAACTTTGTAACTTTGTACATTTTAAACTACGAATTAAAAACTGTTAATCCTGCAATTTGATTGGCTGTTGGAATCCTGCAATTTGATTGGCTCCCAGAATCCTGCAATCTGATTGCAGGATTCCAATATGAAAGTCTGACAGTTTAAAAATGCTGAAGTTATCTGTTTTGGGCTGTGGAAAGTGGTAAAAAATGGTCAAAAGTCTGTTTCTAGATATAAGTTTGTTTTGCATTTTATGTTAATATATGTTTTGCACTGGTACTTTCCTCGAAATTACATTTTCTAGTTGTAAATAAAACTCTGTTCCTGATCTTTCCTACCATTGGTCTGATTGGGCCTTCATTCATCTGTGGTATCGAAATCACCATCACCTCACACTTTTCCCTCGACCTTTCCCACGACGGCATGTGCTTGTGTGAGAAAAGCACAGCACCATGCAGTTTTAAGCAAATGCTGCTAGTGAAGACTTAATGTCTGAAACAGACGCAAATGGTTTTGTGTATCTGGTCCTGAGTCTCAAATGTTAAAATAACATGTATTGTCACCCAGTGGTGTCTAGTGAATAAGGACTCATGAGCAGAGGAATTGTCTGCCCTCTTGTGTTCCTCAACAGCACTGAAACAGCTTCATGGTGCAGATCAATACCATGGAGAGAAGGCAGACATCGAGAGGGAGAGACTTGATGCTCTCGGAATCAGACCCAAGAAGCCCTGGGAACTGTTCCAGGATCGGAGTCTTCGCTGGCAGCTCCTCACAATCATTATCTTAAACATGTTCCAACAGCTCAATGGCATCAATGCGGTGCGCTTTTAAACATATCTCATAACCAAGACAATGGTGTTGAGACATAATTTGAGTCATTGTGTACAGGCCTACTGGTACCTAATAAATCTAATTTTCATGATAGATAAATATAAATTAATATCTGTAAATATAGTAAATATATGTTGTGGTAATATGTAATATCTTTAATAGACTGGAGTAAAATGATTCATATTCAAAATTAAGGATAACATTTTTACTGTGATTAAATCACTTAACATGACATCACTGGGGTCAATGACAAATACAATAGTGTCTCACAATAATGTAAGAATTGGATGCAGCTCATACAGTAATATGTCTTGTCTTTACTGTAATTCTTCCATTGTGATTTCCTGTTCCAGATCTATTTCTATGCAGATTACGTGTTTTCCCAATCAGGGATTCCAGAAGATAAGATTCCTTATGTGACACTTGGCGCTGGATTATCCGAGCTTTTTACTGCTCTTACCTGTGTAAGTCATCTTATTTGAGTAATCTGGCCATGTTAGTTAGTATGCTGTGGTGAGAAGGGGGACATTACTTTCACTAATGACAGATGCCTAATGCTATACCCATACCCCATCAGAAGACTTTGACAAGATTTGGGAAAGATTCTTGAAAGATTGGAATCTTTTAACTAATGCCCCCCATTCAAGCTTTACTCAAAAGACTACAATCTTTCAAGAATCTTTCCCAAATCTTGTCAAAGTCTGCTGCTGTAAGGATGGCTTCAATCACAATAAATGTGACAATCACGAGTGATTCATGTTCCACAGCGTACAACCATGAAGTAACTGCTGCTTGTCCTTAATGATAAGCAAATGAGGAAAACAAATCAAATAGTAACTGGATTTATCTTGGCTTGCCATGCAACAAAAGACCTGATCGTTTTTCCAGAAGTTTCAGTACGGCCCATAGATTCACCCTGCGTTCACACTGTCTACGTCCGTCAACGGATCTCATTCACTTTGCATGGGGCGGACTCCAAATGCATTGTGGGTCCGTCCGTTCCTTCAGCTCCGTTGCCTCCGTCAAGAAAGTTGAGAAATTTTCAACTTTTCAGGCAGCGACGGATCCGTCAGCCATTCAGATCGCGTGTATGTAAATACACATACGGCAGACACGCCCTCCGACATCCGTCGACGGACGGAGATGGTGTGAATGCGGGGTCACCAAACTGGAGGTGGACAGGCAGGAGCAGGAGACCGCAGGACTGTCATGTGACATGATGTGGACTGTTGTTGTGCCTTTGCAGGGTCTGCTGATTGAGTCTCTGGGCAGGAGAGCACTCATCATCGGGGGATACTCACTCATGGCCTTCTGGTGCTTCTGCTTCACTCTTGCTCTCACTTTCCAGGTGAGTCATTTCACACACACACGTACTGTACTGTACGGCTCTGTGTGAAAAGAAAGATTGTGCAAGAGACAGAGATTTGCTCGGCGTTAATAAACTGCCAGCATTTGCTGTATTGGCGAGACCCATAATTAATCATCAGTTTCAGGGATGGAGTTATTTTACAATCTTGTAATCCTGTGTGTGTGTGTGTGTGTGTGTGTGTGTCAAACCATGAGTAATGGGATCTGAAATGCTGGATAATTCTTTTCTCTCCTCAGGATGTCAGCCCATGGGTGCCGTATCTCAGTATGATCTGTGTCTTCGCTTTCATCCTCAGCTTTGGCTTGGGACCAGGTATACTGTAGTCATGAACTAAAATACAGTACAATAATTATTTGTGCCCATTTTTTCAGTTAGTTCAACATCAGAATATAAGCACAACATGTTTTAGCCTAAATGACAACCCAAAGGGAGAGGTGCATTATGCTTAGCAAATGCATGTAATTCAAGGACACCAAATGTGAATATTGCCGTATTTCTGATTTAGGTGGCGTCACCAACATTTTAACTACGGAGCTGTTCACCCAAACCACACGCCCTGCTGCCTACATGATCGGACTGTCAGTTAACTGGCTCAGCTTCTTCGGCATTGGAATGGCTTTCCCATTCATTGTGGTAGGTGCCACAAGAGAGACTTACAATAGATATTAGTATGATCCTTAGGGAAAAAGACCCCAACGACATACAGTATTGCTCAAAATGGCAAAACCACTTGTGATTTTTTTAGCTAACCATTTAAAGTCTAACTGATACAACTGAATTAAGGATTGTCATCGTTGCGGTAATAACAATGTTCAATTTGTTCTTTTGCTATCCAAGCTAATAGGCTATATGCTTTTTTTTCAGGGTGGGCTAAAGCAGTACTGCTTCCTGGTGTTCTTGGTCGTCTGTGTTATAGTGGCCATCTACATATTCCTTGTAGTACCAGAAACTAAGAGCAAAACCTTTCTGGAGATTCATGCTGCATTCCAATTCAAGGGTAGAAAAGACGGGGTTGGAGCGTCACTATTGTCAGGTTCTTTGTGAAATTAACAATTTCACTCATTGCAAAGGGACCTCACAATTTTGTAACTGATGCCTTTACCTGCGTTTAACTTGTTTGGTTATCATAAAACGTTTTTCCATGTGATCAAGAAATAAAGACATGAACACTTAGTCTTTTTTAATGAATGCTTTTTACGCTCTGTAAATTAGATTTCTTACTCAGGCAGCCATAATTTGTTTTGAAAAGAGTCTTAAGGGGCATTCACATACGTCGCTACTCGCACATCGCTCCTCGCTTCCGTTAACTGTCAATCATCTCTATTCTACATTCTGATTTGGTACTCGCTTTACTCGCTTCACTCGCATCGCTGGAAGTTAAAATTATTTGAACTTTGTACCCGCCCACATCGCATCGCTAGACCTCGCATCGCCTGTCCTGGCCACATTCAGCTAGAACACATTCACTTTACATTGACAGTACTCGCTCAGAGATGGGCGAGTAGCGACGTAGGCCTATGTGAATGCAGCTTAACCTTACCTAGAATTCATTGCACCATAGTCCTATTTATGCCGCATTCCAGGCAACTGGGAGGTCCGATGTGTCACACTTGGAGTTCACAAAGTCTGACCTCAAAGAAGCGAACAATGTCAGAGCAATGTCAGGTGAACAATGTTAGAAATAAACTAAGGACATGGCTGACTGTGAGAAGTTGACATATGTTTTATTTTTGTAAAGGCTATTAGATTGTCAGCAGTCCATCCTTATAGAAACCAATAGAGATGGAAAAAAGAATGTACAGTATGAGGTAGCAGACCCCATTCGACCATACTTTAAACACGGCCTTCTTTTTTCGTTTCAATAGCCTGGTAAACTTTAGGCACTGCCATTGTTGTGTGACATCAGATTACTACATCTCAACGAAGTCCGGGTACATCGATTTACCCTGACCTGCCAAGTAGGACCTCTCACCTTGACCGAAATTCCAATGTGATTCTTGTAGGTTAGAAATTCCAGACCTTCCAGTTATCTGGAATGCGGAAAGATATGGGATAAGATATGGGCCTTGGTGTCTGCTCCTCATGATACTCCTGGCTGTTGCCTTCGTTTTGCCCCTGTGTCCTGTCCCATGTCTTCCTTTATTTATCCTTGCCATGTGCTTCTGTTTCAGGCTGGGTGAACCCTGCCTGAACTTCCGGGGAATTTGAATTTGCCCCGACAGCTCAGGCTGGAAACAAGCAGATCTATGTTCGCTGTTTACTGCCAGAACCTTTGGCGCCAATCAGAAACGGCCATACTCTAGTCCTGGCACGCTATTGGCCGGTGATAGACTAATGTTCAACCTTAAAAGATTGAGTTTAGTATAGACCTCTGAAATTTGCCTACAAAAAGGATCCAAAGCTGCCATCTTTGCCCATATAAGGAGATCCGGGAGTTAATTGAAGCTAACTGCCTATGGCAAGTTGCATGGTAAGTTAGCTCTGGGGTAGCAAAGACAAAGATCAAAGTGTGCCGTCTTCACCTACCGAAGATCACAGTATCCACTAAACGGCTGTGGACAAAACTGTGTAGTGAAAAACGTCTGCATTTCCAATGTCATCATCCCCGCGAGAGTTTAACAGGTGCGATAATTGAAAATCCCCATGTTATTTTCCCGTAGAAATAAATTCTTAATTGATCTCACCTGTGTTTGTGTAATCACTCTCCTGTCCTGTCCAGTTTGTAATGTTTTGTTATACATTTGGGTCCTAAACTTTCATCACCATTCTCTATTCAGGGGAACTTGACTGAGCTTTAAGAAATAAGAAAAATAAGTAAAAAAAAAAAAAAAGGAAGGATATCAAACTTGAAGCAAATGTGACAAATCCAATATGTTTTCAATATGTTATTGTTGTTTTAATTAGTGATACACCTCTGTCTTTCTTTGTAACACATAAATCTATTCAGTATGTTTACATTTATTTCTAATAGGCCTATAATAAACCTGAATACCAAATTGGGTTATTGGTACTGTTTTGAGGTGAATATTTCCTTGGATGGAATTTCCAGGGTAGTGTAGGCCTACCGAACTTCCCGTGCCCTGGTTAAAGGAACACTTCACCGTTTTTTTCATATTAAACTGTGTTATTCCCTTAATTAAGACGATTTGATACATACCTCTCACGTTTCAATGCATGCCCTCACTGGCTCTGGCGCGCGGCGCAACTTTGATAGTGTAGCGCTTATAGACCTGGACCAGTAAATTCAGCACTAAACATCAACCTAGGCTCGAGAGAGGGGTAGGCATAAACCAAAACAACAAATGAATAAGTTGAACAATTGACAGTTTTATTGCCTCAACAGCAATGCAAATGTACCACATTCAGTGGCAAACAGAGAATGAATTGTTAAAGAAGACAATTGAATGTTAAAGAAGAGCTCTTCAAATAAAATAGAAATAAAGGAAACTTAGAATTCAAGATACTGGAATGTGTTCAGTCCTTGCATGAAATGTATTGATTCCAAAAGTTCAGTTCCTGTATGAATGAGTGTATATTGATTCCAAATGTTCAGTTCCTTGAACGTATGTGTGCGTATTGATTCCAAAAGTTCAGTTCCTTGAACGTGTGTGTGCGTATTTTGACTACAGTGTGGAAAAGCTTATCTGGTCGATGAACGAAAGAACAATCTTGGAGTTCTCTGAGACGAATCGTACGGTTGGCCACACCGCTTCCACGATTGTCCTCAGTCTCACTGGGCTGGGCTCGCCATCTATGATCCAATTCTGATCTGGTCGTTCAAAAAACCAATCTACACAAAGTGCAGAATAATAAGAATTGTGTTCTACTTCTATTCTTAACATGAGACTCATTAACTTCTTTCTATTTCTCTTAGAACATCTTGTACTGTGTAACCAATAGCTAAGGATGCACTTACACTACAATGAGATGAATGACTTACATCACAATAAACAATATTGATGAAAATATAAGCAAATACATTACTTATAAGCATGTACTTTCCGTACAAATTCAATGAATTGCATAAATGAAATTACTATAATGTTTTTAACATCATTAACCAATGTACTTATCTTTCATACATTTGTCTTTTTACTATAACATAGATTTTTAACCTTTTCAAATATCATGAATTACATTTTACCATTTAACTTGTGAAACTCAAAAGATATGCATTCTCAATGCATCTGCATTATAACTCATTAGCACTCGCTATTACTCTCAACTGCGAGGCTAAAATGTAAACAAATGAAGCGCCACGGATCTCGCATGGCTTAGAACTCTTTCAATGACTCGGCTGGCCAGGCTAACATGCTGCGCCAGCTAGTTAGGGCGTTAGCTATCTTCTAACACTGAATATAATGATACGGCTTGTATCAAAGTGGAAGGAAACATTTCAACTCTCGTCGGAGATTAAACATTCTATCAACCAAGATAGCGCATACCAAGGTTTCATACAAACATTGAGCATAGTCTAACTCATACTCCGATTGGTTTTGAATTATATCTTTCCTAAGTTGCTAGTCAGAACTTAGCCAAACGTGTCTCACTCACCGGAGATTCCAATGCACTGCAAACTCGATGAAATCACAATGTTTCTTCACTCAAAGTGCCGCTTACGGTAGACTTTAACCTTATGTGTAAAGCTAGATGTAAACAACCGACTTTTCGTGAATATTAGATTAATTATTTATTCGCAAATCCAGGAGCTCGGTCAGATGCACGTTGCAGGAACTATATCGGTGGTAAAAGAGAATGTCTTCTAGTATGGCGCTCTAGTCTTCCAACACATAGAGCGCCCTCTATAGGAAGTTACTTGTCATTGCATTTAAATTAGTAGCCCTAATTTCATGAGGGTTACACCCTCCCCCCTTGACTCTGCATGGGTCCTCTCATGCTTGACCTATTGTCAGTCTAAATAACTCTAATAGGGGAAACATCATGATCAGCAAGGGTGTCAAGAGTTTGATTAAAGCTTTCTAAGAGACTCTTTGCAAAGGAGATTAAGGGTCTACCTAACTCCGGGTAGCTGAAACGACCAGGGGGTCGGCGTATTCTCTCAGATCTGCGTGAAGAGTCATGTGTCTCTGTGTGTGTAACATTTTCACTTTCTTGACTTACATCAGTTTCTGTATGTGTCACTGAGTTATCTGTATCACTATTTTGAACTTCAGTTTCAGTTTCCTTTTCAGGACTCTCTAGGCTAACAGAAGATATATCTTGGTCGTCAACAGCAGCAGCTGGAGTTTCATCCGTCTCATGAGGTAACTTATCCACGTCAGTGTGAGCTGGTTCGAGCATAACTTCTGGTTCCACTGATTCATCCACTGCAGGAGGTGCTCCAACAGGTTCTGCCGGCAACACAGAATGGTCTGCATTGGGCTCATCCTGAAGCTGGGGAGTCAACGGCATGGCTGGTGTCACAGGGGTTTGCGGTCTTGGGATTTCATATACTTGAACAAACCTTTCCTCAGGAACAACAGACGGGACAGGACAGTACGTTAAGTCATCCTCAGGATCAGAGTCCTCTTCAAGAGGCTGAGGTTGGCTACGTCTGGTTCTCGGCCGTCTTTCCTTTGGCTGGTCCTTTTCAACATCCTCTGGTTCAGACAAATCACCGCAAGGGAGCAGGAGATCCCTATGAAGAGTTCTGACTGGACCATCTCCATCTATGGGCTGTACCATGTATACAGGTAGGTCTCCCATCTGTTTCAGAACTTCATACACACTGGATTCCCATTTATCCGCAAGCTTGTGCTTGCCTCGCAGCCGCAAGTTTCTCACAAGCACATGATCACCTTCTTCTAGTGTTGACTCTCTTACTGTCTTGTCAAAGCGCCGTTTATTTCATTCAGCAACCTTCTGTGAATTCCTCTTGGCAATCTGGTAGCTTTCTTCAAGCCGTGCTTTCAGGTTTCTCACATACTGGGAGTGAGACCTAGGTGCACCATTCTTCGCTGGCAGACAGAATGCAATGTCCACTGGAAGCCTAGGCTGGCGCCCAAACATCAATTCATATGGGCTAAACCCAGTGACCTCATTCTTGGTACAGTTGTAAGAATGTGTTAGGGGTTTCACATAGTCACGCCAGTGACTTTTCTTCTTGTCACTCAAGGTCCCTAACATACCAAGAAGAGTTCGATTGAACCGTTCGACTGGGTTCCCTCTGGGGTGGTAAGGACTGGTGCGCACTTTGGTGATACCGGCAAGGGCACAGAGCTCTTTTATGAGTTGAGACTCAAAGTCCCTTCCCTGATCACTAAGTAGGCGCTCTGGAAACCCATAATGCACCAAATACTGCTCCCAAAGTGACTTCGCAACTGTCGTCGCCTTCTGATCTTTTGTAGGTATGGCGACCGCATACTTAGTAAAATGATCCGTGATTACTAAGATGTCCTTAGTATTATGACTATCAGGCTCTAAAGATAGATAGTCCATACATACTAATTCCATGGGGCGTGTCGTCTGGATATTCACGAGAGGAGCTGATCTTTCAGGTGGCGTCTTCCTACGAACACAGCGTCCACATGTCTTGATCTTGTTCTCAACATCTACGGCCATCTTCGGCCAATAGAATCTTGACCGGACTAAGTCTGTAGTTCTTTCCACACCCATGTGTCCCATATCATCATGGAGGCACTTTAGAATGGTGGACCTCAGGGATGAAGGAACAACAAACTGGTAAGTGATGTCATTATCATACTGGCGGGTTCTGTAAAGAAGACCATTTTTCAGCTCAAGTCGTTTAAACTCTTTGAGCACTAACTTGAGCTCCAAGGAATCAGATTTGAGGTTGGGATTTTCTTCATCTCCAGTCTGTAACAGCTCGACAACAGGACCAATGACTGGATCAGATCGCTGATGATGTTGGAGCTCTTCTTCACTGTAGGTGGGTATGGTAGGACAACCTAGCGCTCCAGCATCTTCATACACATCTGGGACCGCATCTGCATGAATAGCCAGGGATTCCACCAAAGTAATGGAAGGTAAGTTGTTATCGGCCTCACTCAAGAGATGGCGGTGATACAAGGCATGAACTGTGTCAGCTGTTAAATGTTGGTGGTCAGGAGATGAAGCGAGATGGTGAGATGCAAACTGTTTCATCCGCTCCTTCTCCTCAAGAGAAACATGGTCGTCTTCCAGAGTGTCATGTGGCCGTCTGGAAAGGCCATCAGCGTCTTGGTTGCATTTTCCAGCGCGATATTTGATGTTAAAATCGAAGGTGGAAAGTGCAGCCAACCAGCGGTAACTGGCAGCGTCAAGTTTGGCTGATTTTAAAATGTATGTCAATGGATTGTTGTCTGTTATTACTGTGAATATATTTCCGTATAAATAATCTTGAAATTTTTCCACAACAGACCACTTTAAGGCGAGGAATTCCAATTTGTGGGCTGGATATCGCTTCTCACTGGGCGAAAGCCCTCGACTCGCATAGGCGATAACTCGCATGTCACCATCCTGTTCCTGGTAAAGAGCTGCCCCTAAACCATAAGTGCTCGCATCTGTATGGAGAATGTACGGAAGTTTCGGATCAGCAAATCCAAGGATAGGTGCTGATGTGAGTTTCTCTATGACCGTTTCAAAAGCTCTTTGGCAGGCAGGTGTCCACCGACTCGCGAAAGGTTCTTTGGTATTGAAGTAAACTCCAGTGCAGGGCGTTGTTCTTTTACCCTTCTTGTAAGGTGAGTAGCCCTTGGTGAGGTCATTCAACGGTTTGACTATTTTAGAATAGTCCTTCACGAATCGGCGATAATATCCTGCAAAGCCTAAGAATGATTTGAGGTCTTTGAGAGTTTGAGGTCTAGGCCAGGTGCGGAGAGCACTGACCTTTTCAGGATTGGTTTCTACTCCTTTTCTGGAAACTATATGTCCTAAATAACTCACTGAGCTCTGAAAGAAATGACATTTCGAAGGAGAAAGCTTTAAGCCGTACTCTCTCAACTGCTGAAGAACACGTAAAAGCCTTGCTTCATGTTCCTCTAGTGTGCTGGAGAACACTATTACATCATCTAGAAACACTAGAACTTCCTTCAGGTTAAGACTGCCCATACATCTCTCCATTAACCTTTGAAAGGTACTAGGAGCATTCGTAACGCCTTGAGGCATGCGATTAAATTCATAAAATCCTAAGGGACACACAAAAGCAGTCTTAGCCTTATCACAATCCTCCATCTCAATCTGGTAATAACCAGACTTGAGATCCATCACTGAAAACCACTTGGATCCAGCAAGAGCGGAAAAGGCTTCTTCAAGGTTGGGGAGTGCGTATGCGTCGCGAATAGTCAGTGAATTTAGCTTCCTGTAGTCTATACAAAGACGGACGTCTCCATTCTTTTTACGAACGACAACGATTGGAGAAGAGTAAGGGGACTCCGATTCCCGAATCACTCCAGCATCAAGAAGGGTTTTCAGATGTTTCCTTACAGCTTCATAATCGTTGGGATGAATGGGTCGGGACTTCTGCTTGAAAGGCCTCTCGTCTTTTAAAGGGATAGTTCGCGTTTTAAGACACGAAGTTATATGGGTTCCCCGTCAGCAACGTTGTGCATCAGCACTGACTTACCCCGCAACAGCGTCCTGTGAGCCGAGATCCAGCCGGTTTTTGATGCTGAAGAAAGTAGTCCGGCAAGTTTCTGGGGTCACGAAAGTAAAGTGTTTTTCTTCTCAAAACCATATGCGTTCAAAAGAGTGATATATTTGCACCACAAAAACGTTGTCCAGGAAAAATTCAAACCTCGTTATCACTTACTTATTTTTCGTGATTCCTATCACTGCGCGCTACTGAGAGCTGGACAACGTTTTTGTGGTGCAAATATATCACTCTGTTGAACGCATATGGTTTTGAGAAGAAAAACACTTTACTTTCGTGACCCCAGAAACCTGCTGAAGAAAATAGTCCGGCATCAAAAACGATCAAAAACCGGCTGGATCTCGGCTCACAGGACGCTGTCGGGGGGTAAGTCAGTGCTGATGCACAATGTTGCTGACAGGGAACCCATATAACTTCGTGTCTTAAAACCCGAACTATCCCTTTAAGTTGATGTGATGTCTTACTTTAGAGGTATGCCCAAAGTCAAGATCGTGTTGGGCAAAAACGTCAGCATAAGACTTTAGACTCTGTGTTATTTTGACTTTCCACTCCTTTGGAAGAGGTGAATCGCCAAAATCAAACTTCAGCTCAGACTGGTCAGGTTTACTGACTGGCTGAGGGGTGACAGCACAACACTTCACACGGTCAGTGTTCATGTTCGAAGCAGGCAAGTTGTCATATATCGCCTCAGGAGTATGGAGTTCAGCAATGACACAGTGTGAAGGAAGTGTTATGTCGTGTTCAGCTTCATTTCTAACCCACACCTGCAGCTTGTGAGGGTTCTGTTTGGGCAAAGCAACAAGGCAGCACTCTACAAGGATTCCCCCAGGTAAAGCAGATGTTGTCGGCTGTTCAATCACAGCACACTGCTCGCTACTGGTGTTCACTTTGACATATCCTTCAAGGAGCATCCTCTCTTGAGCTGGTATTACTTGCTGCACCTTGCCTTGAAGAGTCATCAACCCAATTCTCCCTGTTGAGCTCACTTCCTTCCGAAACTGGAGTGTGCGCAGGATTTGTCGATAGCCGTGGACAGACGACAAGTCATTTGGCCTTCTGCCTTGACAATGTTCATTGTAAAGGACATCAAGCGCATTTGTTCCAATCAGCACAGGTATACTGCCGCTACTGCGCACATCGGGAATAACTAATGCTAAAGTGGAAACTTCAGGCTCATTTTCAACAAAGTTCTTTGGAAACTTCAGGCGGATAGGCACATAGCCCAAGTACGGAACGTTTTGCCCATTAGCACCTTCAACATCCAGACCGTCGATTGGCTGAATAGGATGATCTGATAAATTATTATCATAGAAAGAAGCAGAAACGGTGGTCACTTGAGACCCGGTGTCAAGGAGACAATTGCAGCTCACTCCTGACACCATGATGTCAGCTGTACATTTCTGTCCAATAAGACCTTTCGGAAATTGTTGGTATTCTGTTGTTCTGTGTGATTGAATGGATGCTTTAAATTGACTGTTTGTTTTGGGACATTTAGGTTTGCTCTCAGTCCCTGATAGTCCCGCCTCAGGAACTGACTTCAGTTTAAATGCTGCTCATTTTGCTCGTCCCAGGCTTGTTGCTTTTGTTTTAACTCTCTACGTTTCTTGTCCACTAACTCAGGATTTGGCTCGTTGCTGCAGGTTGGTACAATGTGACCGTCCTCACCGCACTTGAAACAATATCCTGGGCGGGGTCTCTTTGTGAGTATTGGCTCTACTGAGTTGTTTTCCTGAGTGGAGACTTTGGTTTTGGTCTTTAGTTTCTTATTTTGCTTACCAGTAGTCTCGCGTGAGCTATTCATAGATGCTTTCAGTGAAGCCATTTGAGTTTGTAACTTTGCAAGTTGCTTTTCAAGTTTGCACGTCTCAGCGGAAGATGCGCTATCTGCAGAGGCTGCTATATCTGTGTCAGGGTCGTACTCTTCTACTGTGTGGACATTTGCCTGAGCTTTGGCTTTAGGGAAGCCCAAGTGTTGCTTCATCCGGCTGGACTTAGCGGCTTGCCGGTCTTCCTCAGTGCGCAGTAAAAGAAGCAATTCAGTGAACGAGGGTGGATTCACTTTTTTCTGTTCAAGCTGAAGACTAGTAATTAAGGCATTGTTCCAACACCCTCTACAGAACTGTTTAAGTAGCTGGCGCTCTAATTCACTGGCAGCAATTCCACCTCTTTTCACTACTTTACTCAAAGCTGTCTGCAATCGCTGTAAATAGCTGGAGGGTTTCTCGCCTGAGTTCTGGTTAGTGTTCAAGAACTTTGCAAAAAGCTCATCTCCATCATCAACAGTGTCGTATGCTGAGTCGAGAAGACTAAGGTAGTCATGAGGAGATGCTTTTGGCCCAAGGTGCTTCACAATGTGGGCAGCAGGTGGAAGAAGGCTCTCAACTATCTTCCGAACAGTGTTTTTATCAGACACAGTAGCATCTGCGAGAAGAAACTCAACGTTGTTACGCCATGTGTCATAGTCAGACTCAGAGCATGGGCATGGAGTTTTCCCCGAGAAAGGCCTAACTTTGACACGATCATGATATTGAGCAGAAAATTCGCTGTTCTTAATGACATGCTCAACCACTACTTTCTGGATTTCAGGAGTGGTGAGCAGTTCAGGAGTTAAGTGGAGAGTCTGTTGCCTACGGGGGGCTGTCGGAACAGTGATTCGGATAGGATCACGCTCAGGTAAGTTAGGTGGGTCAGGGACTATTTTAGTAGGAGATTCAGGAGTTTCAGGAGCTAGTGGGTTGGCTGGGGTTGCGGGTGGTTCAGGTGTGGGATTACTTTTAGCTTTCTTCTGTATTTTAGCCAGCTCATCTAGCAAAAGCTTCTCAAAGTCAGTTCCACTTAATTTAGCCACATCTTGTAGCTCAGCTAAGTAAGATTGTGTCAAGCTAGAACTTTTATCAGCTACATACAACTCAGAGAGAAGCTGAATTTCATGGATAATTTCTGGGTTACTGCTAGGTCTTTTGCAGGGCAAAGCGTCAAGAAGCAACTGGATGGGTTCACCTGTTTTGAATTCTACGATGGCAGTGTCTTTAAACTGAGGGTCATCACTAGTTACTTCGATTACCCTTTCAACCGAACCAATGGTTGCTAAGTACTCAATTACTTCATTATCTTCCGTACCACCTGTTAAGCCACTCACTAAGAGCGAATTAGGTACCTTCACATTTTCTGACTGTATTACATCCATACTTCAAGCTACCTTTTCAACAAAAAAATGCAAAGTGTGCAATAGCAGTATACACAGATAGGATGCAATAAAAGTGTCAAATTGTTCAACTTTTCCCTAGAAATGAGTCAAAAACCCCTCCTGGCTGGCTCGCCACTTTTTGTGTAGCGCTTATAGACCTGGACCAGTAAATTCAGCACTAAACATCAACCTAGGCTCGAGAGAGGGGTAGGCATAAACCAAAACAACAAATGAATAAGTTGAACAATTGACAGTTTTATTGCCTCAACAGCAATGCAAATGTACCACATTCAGTGGCAAACAGAGAATGAATTGTTAAAGAAGACAATTGAATGTTAAAGAAGAGCTCTTCAAATAAAATAGAAATAAAGGAAACTTAGAATTCAAGATACTGGAATGTGTTCAGTCCTTGCATGAAATGTATTGATTCCAAAAGTTCAGTTCCTGTATGAATGAGTGTATATTGATTCCAAATGTTCAGTTCCTTGAACGTATGTGTGCGTATTGATTCCAAAAGTTCAGTTCCTTGAACGTGTGTGTGCGTATTTTGACTACAGTGTGGAAAAGCTTATCTGGTCGATGAACGAAAGAACAATCTTGGAGTTCTCTGAGACGAATCGTACGGTTGGCCACACCGCTTCCACGATTGTCCTCAGTCTCACTGGGCTGGGCTCGCCATCTATGATCCAATTCTGATCTGGTCGTTCAAAAAACCAATCTACACAAAGTGCAGAATAATAAGAATTGTGTTCTACTTCTATTCTTAACATGAGACTCATTAACTTCTTTCTATTTCTCTTAGAACATCTTGTACTGTGTAACCAATAGCTAAGGATGCACTTACACTACAATGAGATGAATGACTTACATCACAATAAACAATATTGATGAAAATATAAGCAAATACATTACTTATAAGCATGTACTTTCCGTACAAATTCAATGAATTGCATAAATGAAATTACTATAATGTTTTTAACATCATTAACCAATGTACTTATCTTTCATACATTTGTCTTTTTACTATAACATAGATTTTTAACCTTTTCAAATATCATGAATTACATTTTACCATTTAACTTGTGAAACTCAAAAGATATGCATTCTCAATGCATCTGCATTATAACTCATTAGCACTCGCTATTACTCTCAACTGCGAGGCTAAAATGTAAACAAATGAAGCGCCAAGGATCTCGCATGGCTTAGAACTCTTTCAATGACTCAGGGATGCAAACACACATGTGGTCAAAAAAGAGAGAGCCTCGGAGCGGGGGGGGGGGGGGGGGTAGGTGTGCTTAGGTGCGCAGTGTGGCGCCGGAGGCCGTGGGGTGGTGCATTATGGGTATCGAGCATCTTGGAGGAAGGCCTATATATGGTCACTACGGTGAATGTAGGGGGGTCATGATGTTCAGTACCTTTACTCTGAGTCAAAGTTGCTGTACCATCATCATCATCTTGGCAAACTATTGCACCTTGAGCATGCAGTGTATGCCGAAAAAAGCCATTGTAGTAATGTTTGGGCACTGAAATCTTTAAAGAACACCCAGTGCAACCTTTTTTTTGTTTTGTCCAAAATGATTTTTGCAAATTGCAAAATCCCCCTAAACTTGCTGTTTAGGCCTACATAGCCTATTAGCCCATGCCTACACATTCTAAGGTTTCAGTGAAATATTGGCACACCACTAATAATATAGACAAAACAATTACTGTCAAGTACAAACAAATGATGGGAATACTATTTTTTATATAAGCTAATGTCCAACCAGCTCCTCCATAAGACTAGCTCTTCTCAACATTGCTTTATTGTGTTCTATATTCTATACTATAGCTATTCTTTATGCAAGTCCCACACTCCTACAAGTTTTTTTTTTTTTTTTTGTCAAGGCAGGTTGCTGCACTGCCAGCTACATCTAATCTAAACATAGTAGGCCAATAAAAAAAGAGGATATAGTTGGTTGGTAATCTAAATGCAAAAAATGATAAGGGCTAAACCAAAATTATGCTAATCGCGAGTAGCCACATTGCTACAATTCAAACGATGTTGACATAAATTAACAACTACTACAATAACGCCATGATTTCCAATACAACTACTAAACAACATAACATGACAAATTAGCCTCACTCAATTGTCTTCCCATATTAGGCTAAGCATAGTCTAAAAAACAATTCTGCTCCACGGTAGACAGATGTGCTCCTCCCGACACTTAAAAGACAAAGGCTATTTTTGGACATGTTACGGTAGACACAGAGCTGTTTGATCTGATCTTAATCCTGATTTTATTATTGATGATATCAGCAGAGTCAGCTTTTATAACCCATCCAGAGGTGTGCATGATGAACTAAACTTTATCCACATAGTAAACGGAGGACATGCGTAAAGGTGCGTAATCTGGTTATCATATAGGCAAAGTAGGCTTAGTCTACCGTTCTCCGTCATTGCCCTCAGTGAATTATTTGATGTCATTAGATGTTTCCCCTTGTCACATGCAATTCAATGGACAACTTCGAAGTAGAAAGAATTGTTTTCTTCTTCATTTACTGCATCTCAATTATCTACAAACCCCCCCCCCCCCCCCCCCCCCTAAAAAAAAACTCTTCGGATTTGCATGATTCACACAAGTCCCACAAAACGACGTGAAAAAAGCGGCAGGCGCCGAAAAGCGAGCTGTTTGCATCCCTGATGACTCGGCTGGCCAGGCTAACATGCTGCGCCAGCTAGTTAGGGCGTTAGCTATCTTCTAACACTGAATATAATGATACGGCTTGTATCAAAGTGGAAGGAAACATTTCAACTCTCGTCGGAGATTAAACATTCTATCAACCAAGATAGCGCATACCAAGGTTTCATACAAACATTGAGCATAGTCTAACTCATACTCCGATTGGTTTTGAATTATATCTTTCCTAAGTTGCTAGTCAGAACTTAGCCAAACGTGTCTCACTCACCGGAGATTCCAATGCACTGCAAACTCGATGAAATCACAATGTTTCTTCACTCAAAGTGCCGCTTACGGTAGACTTTAACCTTATGTGTAAAGCTAGATGTAAACAACCGACTTTTCGTGAATATTAGATTAATTATTTATTCGCAAATCCAGGAGCTCGGTCAGATGCACGTTGCAGGAACTATATCGGTGGTAAAAGAGAATGTCTTCTAGTATGGCGCTCTAGTCTTCCAACACATAGAGCGCCCTCTATAGGAAGTTACTTGTCATTGCATTTAAATTAGTAGCCCTAATTTCATGAGGGTTACAATAGCACTTAGCTAGCCCAATGCAATTCATTAGGATCCAAACAGAGATGAAGTTAGAAGCGACCAAACACCTCCATGTTTTCCCTATCAAAATACAATTACACGAGTAGTCACACGACCAAGTATGGTGAGACAAAATAAAACGTGGTGCATTTATAAGCAGGTAAAAGGGATAACTATATTGTGTGGCGGAATAACATTGGGTGAACTTAGACTCTGCGCAGTAATATCCTCACTCCAAAGTGAAACTGAAAGTGCAAGAGTGAGGATATTACTGCGCCACACAAAAACACATTTTTCAAAAACCTTTTTTCTCCATGACAGTGATTCCACGATTTTGTCCGACAAAAAGTCATCATGACCATGCTTAATTAATCATGATTCATGATGATGTGCCAACCGTACTTAATGCTTAAGATGATGAGTTGTTTATGCATGAATTCATTAATGATAATCAGTTAATTCATGTTAAGTCATAATGATTCATGATATATTAAGGGATGAATTAATGCATGATTCATGCATTAATTCATGTATGAATTCATGAGAATTCATGTACCCTTATCGTAAAGTGTTACCAACAATTCTATGGGAGGGCACATCATTTGACAGTGTTGTTAAGTTCTGGCTTTGTAATATTAAGAGCAATGCAGCTCCTTCTTCTGCCCTGGTTTCCAGAAAGCCCCCGTTACCTACTGATAGACAAAGGGGACGAGCGTGCGTGCGATGAGGGCAATGAAAGCTATACTGATACTTCTGTATAACCAATTAGTGCTCAAACAGCACTCTGTGCTGGTAGACCTGTTGAAGTATTGATTAACTGAGAGAAAACGGAGTCTCAAATGTTGAAAGTGGAAGAAGCCAGTATCTGCACCCACAATTCCTTGTAACTGTGCACTGTCTGGAATGCCAGTAAATTATTCTTTTCAATATGACTGAATGTTTCATCAGGGCCTTTGCGTCAGCATGGTTTTCTGAGTGCTCAGAACAATTCTGTGGACAGAAGACCTTTGCTACTACTAGCACACTAGAGGTGCTACTGAAACTGATGAACAGAGAGCAAGCCGAGTCTCAAATGCTCACAAGCCTGAGGACTGTCTGCCCTCTTGTGTTCCTCAACAGCACTGAAACAGCTTCATGGTGCAGATCAATATCATGGAGAGAAGGCAGACATCGAGAGGGAGAGACTTGCTCTCGGAATCAGACCCAAGAAGCCCTTGGAACTGTTCCAGGATCAGAGTCTTCGCCGGCAGCTCCTCACAATCATTGTCCTAAACATGTTCCAACAGTTCAGCAGCATCGGTGCGGTGTGGCTCATATCAATTATGTGTTTTCTCAGACTACAGTAAACATAGTCTCATACCAGTGTAACACATTCATGACTACAATAATGACAAGACATTAACAGCGATCTCTGCATATATGAATTGGTATAATATATTAAAAGTGAACTGCCAACATGTTATTGAAATATATACTGCTATACTGATAATAAAAATGGCAGTCAGATGAAGAATGACAGTTTGTGGATGCGGCTTGTAGGACATGTTTTATGTCTCTGCTCCTAATGTCATCCTGTTTATTGTGCTCTTATTTCCTCAGATATATTTGTATGCAGATTACGTGTTCTCTGAAGCAGGAATCCCGAAGATAAGATACCGTATGTGACACTTGGCAGTGGACTATGTGAACTCGTCACGTCTTCCATCTGTGTAGATATACTATAGTGTCCAAGGGCCAAAGATCATGCTTTAATCTTATAATTCTATAATCTTATTATAATCTTTTTTCTTATAATCCTCAGTTAAAGCACCCTTAAAAGTCTCTTTACCTCAAAATCATTCTGATAGATAGCACATAACCTCATAGCAACTCAGAGGTCTTGATGGGAATAGGAAGGAGATGGGCAATAGCAGGAGGAATGTTACAGTATATATCTGCTCAGTTTGTCAGCAGGAATGTCAAGTATATGGTTGTGTCTTGCAGGGTCTGCTGATTGAATCTCTGGGCAGGAGAGCACTCATCATCGGGGGATACTCATTGATGGCCTTCTGGTGCCTCTGTTTGATGCATGCTTCACACACTCCATGTGAATAATTTTTTAACTCTCTGGTTAAAATGCGACAAGCTCCCTGAGTATAATTAATATCCCAATTTGTTTTTTGTTGGTTTTCTTTAGCAAGAACTATAATTTGTCAGGGTCACAAGTGATTAATACCTTACTGAGCTCTCACAGTGTAGTGCAGTATTTCAGAGTTGTATCTCAATCCATCAATAATCTTGCAGTCCTACTGTGTGTGGTAAACCATGAGTAATGAGATCCTAAATTCCTTAAGATTCTTTTCTCTCCTCAGGAGGCCAACCTATGGGTGCCGTATCTCAGTATGATCTGTGTCTTCGCTTTCATCCTCAGCTTTGGCTTGGGACCAGGTAGGAAACCACCCCCCTTATTCTTATTGCACTCTACCTTTTGTTTTACATTTCTAGAATTGTTGTGAGAATTGCTTTAAAAAGCACTGTTTACCATGTTGTAAGTCGCTTTGGCTGAGAAGCGTCAGCCAAATGTAATGTAATGCAATGCAATGCAATGTAATGAAGCATGGGGCCAGCAGTGCTGCAACAGTTTTATGGGGCTCGTCAACAGACGCCAGAAATATTTATTTAAAATCTGTTGTTGAAAGAGTTCACATCACGTTTTTTTTTTTTTATTAAAGTCATTAAATGTTGGATGATTTGGACAATAAACAATAAAAACATAAACAACTATGTTTTACTTGTAAATAGACTTCTGTTTGCCAATTGTTCTTAGATTGAGATCATCTATGGGCTCAGAAACGTTCTAGCACTTCTTTAAGTCATGATCATTAAAACACTAGAAACAACCACATGTAAACATCCCTCCCCTTCATCCAACAGCACACACACTGTCTCCTGCAGCATCTACTGTTGAGCCCACAGCACCCCATAGTGGTAGCAATGGCATTCATGAGCATAATGGTCCACCAAATGAGGAGAACTCATGCTGCATTCCAGGCAACTCAGACATTGAAAGTCAGACTTCAGTTCCAACCTTGAGGCTGGAGATCGACTTACCCCGAGTTCAGAAGTGGGAACTCCGACTTCAAATGGCATTCCAGTGCACTTTATCCCAGTAGGAAGGCAGAATTGGGAGACCAGCTAGGAATACGACTTCCGAGTTGTCTGGAATGCAGCATCAAAACTGTAGGGCAGCGATAAATTATAACAGCAAGCGAGAAAAATAGTGAAGAAACAGTTATAAGCAATGCAGTTGTATCTATCTAGCGTGAGTTGATTAAGTAGACAAAGTAAGACAAATAATATTGATATCCTAACTTACTTTCTTGATGTTCAGTAGATGGTCTACTTGCATCAGCAACAATGACTCAGTGACTAATTCAAATGAATAATGAGAATGACTGGAAGCAAGGTCTGATTTAAACCACATAGCATTTGTCAATCACTGCTGATGTATTTCATCACAGTATTGCATCATTTAGCTGAAAAAGAAACACAAATATGTGTGCACAATGTTTATGATAACCAATGCATCAGATTCCAGTCCTTGGTGACCAAAAGCTTGACACCACACTGCACCAAACCACACATCACATCTCTTTCAAAGGGGATCTTCAACCCGCGTGTGTACCTTTCTTAACTTGATTCAACACATCCTCATCAGACCCTACTGAACCTGACATTTCTGCTCCAGGTCAGTTCAACTAGATCGGCCCCGGCCGTGCCCCCTGCATGCCACAGGGTGTTGTGGCACTGGAGTCAAGGGAAGAGAACTTTCAACGGCATTTTAACAGCTCTCTGTCTGGCCTCAACTCAACCAATATCACTGTCGGTTCTCACCACTTAAGGCAGATACTCAAGACCACTGGTGCTCTTGGAAGGCAAAAAAAAATTATTTGAGAAATGTGATTTGGAAAAATGTGAAAAGAAAATATGTACAAAATAGTTCAGATCCAGATCCAGACAAATCCAGATCCAGGCACACATATGGGCGGAAATTGTAAAATTGCCTTTATCTTATTGGACTATTTATTTATTTATTTATTTTTAAACAGTACTTGTGCCTTCTTCAAGGTATCATATGTGAATAGTCAAGTTGTAAGTCTTTTCTCTAGTTCAAGTGTGATAGGAATAACAACTGTCTGGAATTATGTGATGATCAAACTATGAAACTGCTGCATGCATGCAGGCTCCTGTATGTCTGACAAAACTTCATGCGGTTTAGGATTAGTCTAATCATTTACACTAACCTATTGCACTGTGAAGGGCACAGAGTCAGTAGTCCCATTCTGATCCTTTAATTCAAAGCCAAATTATTTCAGTTTCAATTATTTCGCACCTTTATCATCATCACACTTGTTCTCAACGAAAGGTCAAATTTGACGCTTTTGAGAACAATGGCGCCTTCAACACGTCGATGTGTGCTCTCGGGTTGGGAATAACATTTGTGCAAATGTCTTTCTGACATTTTGTTGCTCAATTTCAAGTAGGCTACATACCAACATCAACATAAAATAATAAACTTTAACTATGATCGAGGATTATAGTATACTACATCTGAAAAGTATGCTTTCCGTTTTATTAATGGGTTTTCTGACCGGCTTTATGGACTTCTGTTAATGGGCAGCGTAGTTCTTTCATCGATGAGGGTTTACACTGCCCCAAAGGAGGCTTAGGGGCTCTGCAGGTCACTTGACTTGAGAAACAATGGGCTCTTTGTGGGCAGAGCAAGCTAATTATGAACGATGAAACATACTGTAAGTTCAATGTGTGATTCACACTCCTCTCGTAAACGTGATAGCTTATTTGAATGTCAAGATCCACATATAGGCTCATATGATTACTTCGAGGCAGGAAGTGTGTGTGAGAGAGAGAGATTGAGAGGATGTGTGTGTGTGTGTGTGTGTGTGTGTGTGTGTGTGTGTGTGTGTGTGTGTGTGTGTGAGAGAGAGAGAGGGTGTGAGCTGAATGGTAAGATTAACAAGCTATCTAAATTAACTGTAATGACTACACGCCCATAGCATTACCGAAGTAAGCGCCCCCTCTTTCAGTAGCTCTCCATTCGCTGACAGGTGATAGTCAAATAAAGTTAGAATTCATGCGGTAGGCCTTCTGAACTGATTTAATTGATATATAATTGATTCATGTAAAATTCCGAGCATAATTTTAATGAGACAATCTTGAAATGTGTTCCAATGAAGAATCACCGGGTGTGCCCAAGGTAATGCTGTTTCTTGTTTGTTAGTTTCAGCATAGTACGTTAAACTAGATTAGTCATGCATGATATTGCCCCGGTCTATTGGTGGAGCTGCGTTCTCATTCTGTGCTTGCAGAGGTAGAGGCTTCACGCTGGTTAGAAAGTAGAAGAAATGCTATTTTATGCCTTTTAAAAAGTCGCCTAAAAAAGACCTTGAGCGAAACAAGTGGTTGTATTATCCTCTGCGTAAAAGTTGTGCGTATTGACATTGCGCAAGCCTCTGAGGATGGGCAAACCCAGCAAATGTTTGATAGGGTAGCTAAAACCAGAGCACGCACGCATTTATTGAAAATGACAAGGGAAAATGGAGATATCACGGAGTCGCTCCCTTTGCTGAAAGACAGACATGAACAAATTAAGGTAGGTTTAAGTGGGCAACAAAGTCTACAGTCAAATATAGTCACATTATGGTAACGTTGTACACCGAATCTTTGATTTAGCCTGCAGAATATGCACGATATCACATGTAACGCCTTTATTAATGTGTTTTTAAAAGGTAATTGTACATGTTGTAATCTACTCTCCAAAGATTTCATGACTTCTGTTTTGAGTCTCTGCCTTGTGGTTTTAGCTTCCAAGCAAAAGTTTGCTGTTGGCTGTTTGGGCAGCTTGCATCGGTGGGACGTTTCAGTATGGATATAATGTATCTGTTATAAATGCTCCGACAAAGGTAATGTCTTGCACTTCTGCTTGTAGCTTTCAATATGACAGAATTTCACCCGACTCTATTACCTTCAAACTTCTGGACCAGTGAGGATTATGTTATAAAAACAGCTTCAAATATAGAATATCAGGGATCCTTTGATAAAGTTGTCCTTTCTCATAATAGGATTACAGTTTTCATTGTGTTCCTAAAATGTCACATCTGCTTGGAAAGCTGCCTGTGACAGTCACATGGAATACTTGAGGTCAGCCAGTGTTTAGTCATGGTACAGAGGTGTAACCCAAGACAGCAAAAGCTTCCTAATGATTTGCAAGCTACTTTCTAATCGCCATGCCACCTCTCTCTCTCTCTCTCTCTCTCTCTCTCTCTCTCTCACTTTCTTTCTGTCTTTTTTCTCCTTGTGTATCCCCCTCATCTCCCCCATTCATTATCAGGCTGTACAGTCGTTCATAAATGAAACATGGATGGAGCGATACCAAACTGCCATATCAGACCCAATGCTTACTCTCTTGTGGTCAGTCACAGTGTCTATTTTCACAATCGGAGGGCTTGTCGGTTCATTGGTCGGTGGGACATTGGCAATCAAGTGTGGGAGGTAACTATTATTTAATGTTGTTTTCTAATCAATCATTTTATAATGTCATTCATTGTGGGCAGCCGTGGTGTACTGGTTAGGGCTTCGGGCTTGTAACCGGAGGGTTGCCGGTTCGATCCCTGATTAGTCCACCACGGCTGAAGTGCCCTTGAGCTAACCCCTCACTGCTCCCCGAGCGCCGCTGGTTGGGCAGGCAGCTCACTGCTAACTTAGAAAACCTCTGTTCTAGGTACCCAAATCATGGGCCCCATGACATTGAGAGGAGAGAAACACATAGGGTAAAACAGAATAATGAGAATAATAAAAAACAAATGAATACCACATGTAAAAACACCATCCCTCACCTGCCAAAACAGCAAAAGTTGTCAGGCAAGTTATCAGGGACTGGGGCAAAAACACTTACTAGAGGATCATCAACATCAACACTCAACGTCAGCAAAACAGCAAAAGTTGTCAGGCAAGTTATCAGGGACTGGGGCAAAAACACTTACTAATGAGAGGATCATCAACATCAACACTCAACATCAGCTGAGTGGTTAAGATGACCAGTGGCGAGGATGTAACAATCCCATTGGTGTAGACGTATTGCACACGTGGCGATGGTACCAGCTCACTATTCACTCCATCTGTCATCTGTTCATCTGCAACATCATTGCACAGCCTTCATCTCTGAGGGAGGGGTGTTGGCCCCGTGGGGACACTTGACTTCTTCTTCCGTGATGAGGAGAATGTAATCTGTGTGACCAGCATTGTCCTCAGGGCCACCGGGAATATATGCAGCAGTCCGTGAAAGTACCCTCAGGAACTTGTGAGGAACAGCTGTTATACAAGACACAACCAATGTTGCAGGTTGCAGGTTGGTTGCTTTCACCTCATTTATGAGAGCTGTTGTAGACACTCCGACCTGGCTTCTTGCAGTAGAGGCAGGTAGGTTAGCTCTTTCCTAGACCATGACAGACAAGTCTTTAAGACCCATATCTTTGTCCACTCCTGGGTAGGTCAGTGTTTGACCCAGGTCGCCAGGCACATCATAAGGGAGGCAATTCACGTTCATGTTTCTCTCTCTCTCTCTCTCTTTAGCTTCACTTGCCACTCAAGCTGAATTAAATTGCCTTCTCAATCTCTTCCTTCCTAAGTGTAGTAGCCTTTCTGCCAGACCTGTGTATCTCCAGGTCCAACTAACGTTCTCACAATGTGAAGTCATGACTTTTAATTTCCCCTTCCCAACATCAGATGTTTGTGTGGCCAGACACACACAAAATGAAAGAAACACTCCTATTCAGGATTGCAGCAAACAGATCAATAGATCAATCAATGCCAAAACATATCTAGATGTAAGTAATGTCATACGTATTTATGGCGAAAATTAGCAAAAGTGCCCAGATACCAACTGGGGATGGGGGGTGTTGATAGAAGTGTGACCCAACTTAGCCCGATTCTTGTTATAGTGGCTGGGTGTCTACTTGAGTTAAAAGAGTTCCTGTTCTTTTAACTTTTGCTCATCTGTCCAGCACCCAGTGTTTTATCTTTTTGGATGTGCGTGCAGTACTCTTTTTGGGTGTCTACTTGAAACATTATGCTGGCAGCTCATCTACAATCTTCAGTAGTCTAGTGTTTTACCCATCTCATTGGCATCTCATACCTGCATCTCAGGTAAAGGCGTTTCCACGTTATGAACCAGAGCTGAAGGAATCCAGGAAGTGAGTGTGAGTTATGATCGCACATACAGTAGGAGCGCCTGCAGGAATGAATGCTACGGTATGCACCATAGACTTACTTCAATGTACTGTCATGCAGTGGATGGGATACTGTGCAGAGCTGGGAATTTATGGTAGGCCACTTTGGTGTGAATACGGTCTTTGGTATTATTTGCCCTCAATGGTGCCTTCCAGGCAGCACTGCCTTCAAGGCACTACTCCCCTCAGTTTAGGGGTAGGATGAGGGTTGAGGGGGTTAGGGTTAGGAATAGGGTAAAGGTAGTGCCTTTTAGGCTGTGCTGCCTGGAAGGTGCCGTTGGGGGCAAAAAACACCATTGAGTGTGTGAATACACACACAGGGGAAATTCTCTCTCGTTGCACAGTGTATGCAGAGCGTACAGCCATACACCTACAGGCGCACCTGATTGCACAGTCAAGGCTGCTGGAGGGTGCAACAAATAGCAATATTGTGCTCTTTTTAAGATCACAGCAATTAGCCCGGCCTCAGAATGTTTCTGGCCGACTGGGAATTCTCCCGAATACCACTCCACACTGCACTCAGATCACCTGTATTTGATAATGATTGATTTAATCTGAGAGCACATTTTTTTCTCCTATTACAGGAAAGGGGCACTGTTAATCAACAATGCCTTTGCTCTACTGGCAGCTTTTTTCATGGGTATAAGCAGCCCCACTGGTTTGTTTGAACTGCTTATAGTTGGACGTTTTCTGACAGGTGTAAATGCAGGTAAACCATCTAAGTGATTTCGATATGGAAATTACGTTTGTGATGTCACGTCTATACAAGAAGCACAATGTTAAGACTCAGATTATTTGTTTTCAATCCTTTTAAAATTAGGATTAGGAATTAGGATTTGAGGCAAAATATGTATAGCAGGAATGCTGGCAATTATACATCACAGCACGTAACAATCTCAGTTGTAAATAGCTGTGGTGCTATTCTGCTTTGCTTTGTGTGTGTACCAGGCCATAATTGCAGTACACAGTCACATGAGCAGGATAAAGGAATTGATTTCTGTGTCTGTGATTGGCAGGCATTAGTTTGTGCGTGCAGCCCCTCTACCTGGGAGAGATCGCCCCTCGGGCCCTGCGCGGGGCAATGGCCATGGGCACCTCCATATTCATCACAGGGGGCATCTTCACTGGACAGGTGGTGGGGCTGAAGTAAGTCGGGTGATAAAAGTTGGACAGCGGAAAAAGGAATCCTTTTTTTTTTTTTGCTGGTTATCATGTGACATAACATGTCAGAACAATACTCAAAATGATGTTGTCCAATTCATATTGTTATATTACATCAATGAACACATACATATACATGTATATTATAAATAAAACACCATATAGGCATGCTGTAACTTCAGCCGACTTTTGTTTTTAGAGAGTTGCTGGGGAGAGACGGGTACTGGCCCATCTTGTTGTCCACCACCTGCATCCCAGCAGCAATTCAGCTGGTCATTCTGCCCTGGTTTCCAGAAAGTCCCCGTTACCTGCTGATAGACAAAGGAGATGAGCGTGCGTGCAATAAAGGTAAGTGTTGGGGGAGAAAATGACGCAGGGCCCAAACATTCCACATCTAGAATGATAGAATGTCTGGTGAAAATGTTCAAGTGTGTCATTACAAACATTCTTGTGGATTTACAGTTTTGTTTGCATCTGCATCCAATTTATTTTGTCAGAATATTTCATCCTAGTTGACATAATGTTAAAATGACCGTGGCTGGAAGTGTACAGTAAAACCATATGCATTTTACTAGTCTCTTCAATCTCAGAAGGAGAAAGCAGGAGTGAAGAAGGAGAAGAAAATCAAATGTTTTTAGGGTTAGAGGGAGGACATGAGTGATGGGTCTTTAACAGATTCTCAGAGGTTCAGAGGGATTCAGTCAGTTGTATCAAGATGTACATACAATTTGGTGACAGAGGCTCAGCCAAACTGAAATTATGCTAGTGTAAAGTCAAAGCAAAGCAAAGTAGATTGAATAAGATAAGGGTAAAAAAAAGAATGTGTGAACTGAGGGATGTGTGCCATGTCTTGTGCTTTTTCACAGCACTTAAACAGCTTCATGGTGCGGCTCGATACCATGGAGAGAAGGCGGACATGGAAAGAGAGAGAGTCAATGCTCTTGGAGTCAAGCCTAAGAAGCCCTGGGAGCTCTTCTCTGACCAGAGCCTCCGATGGCAACTCATCACCATCATTTTCATCAACATTTTCCAGCAGCTTAACGGCATCAACGCTGTATGACACTGTCCAGTAATGTTTGTTATAATCTGGCATGCCCAACATAGTGGCATGGCCCATTCTGACCACAGCTAGTCACACAGTTGCTGTTGGTTTTATTTACTCAGATGAAAGATCAGTGTGTTGTTAAAATGTACTGATTACTGACAGTGAATGATTATTTAAAGGTCCCCAATATTGGCCTTGACAACTGTCCACTGCTCAGATCTGCTCAGATGATTTTTAGTTGGCATACCCTGATAATTTGCTGATTTCAAAGCAATTGGAAATGGTTTATGAAATATTAAATATAATAGATAAAGGCTGTTGATCATATTCAGATGACCTTAGGTAGGCATTTGTTCACTGACCATCAGCTATCATTATTCCACTGTTTCTAGTAGATGGTCATTATTAATATTTTATCATCATTGTACTTCAAATAATTGAAATAGCATATTGTTATTCACAGATTTATTTCTATGCAGATTATGTCTTCAGTGAGGCAGGAATTCCACAGCAAAGGATACCATATGTGACAGTTGGTACCGGGGCTTGTGAGTGTATGACTGCCCTCACCTGTGTAAGTTGACTTTGATACACTGACTATACTGTACATAGATTGGACTAATTCAAAATGCTTACAAACGTAATCTTCTAAATATGAATGATCAATCTCACATCCAGTGGAGGAGTTTTTAGCCAATCGTAGATAAATCTAGAATAGCCCCGAGCATGATCTGTGCTCAGTAGCTGATGTCTTAGCTCTGTAAACATGACCACATGCAAGCCCAAAATGAACACAGTGTTCTGTCTGCTGACCACATGGCTGAGGATTCTTCAAAGGTCTTGATGTGAGAAGGAAGGAGATGACTTGGTCAGGAGGCATATTATTTCTTCACTGATAGTTGGCTGGAATGTCATGTGATGCATTGTGTCTGTTGTCTCACCCCCCCCCCCCCCCCCCCCCCCCAAACACACCCACCCCAGGGCATGTTGATTGAATCACTGGGGAGGAAAGCTCTCATCATCGGAGGATACTCACTCATGGCCGTCTGGTGCATCTGCTTCACACTCACGCTCACCTTTCAAGTAAAGCATTTCACAGCGTTCTCTACATGGCAAAGCTTCCCAGAATAAGATTAGTTTTTGGAAGGCTCCGGAGCACAGTGAAATTCCAGATGATTAATTGCAGGGAGCAACAGGGATTTGCCCAAAGCTGAACAGGCCTAATCTATTTGGAAATGGAGAAAAAAAAGAATTCAAAATAGGCCGCAATGAAAATACTTCCAAATGTAGGCAGATATGCTAGTACTATTGAAATGCCATAAAAAAAAAATTAACAGACAATGGCAATGTTTTGCCCACGTTTGGGCTGAACTCTGCTACGATTAAGAACCCTCTGTTTTCCTGTTGGTGACTGCGATAATTTGTCAGTATCAGTAGTGATGGATTGTAGTATAGCAGCCTTGCTCTGAAGCCCAGTGTTTATGTGTGTGTGTGTGTGTGTGTGTGGCAAACCATAATGGGATCTGAAATGCTGGATAATTATTTTCTCTCCTCAGGAGGCCAGCCCATGGGTGCCGTATCTCAGTATGATCTGTGTCTTCGCTTTCATCCTCAGCTTTGGCTTGGGACCAGGTGCAGTCATGCACTAAAATACATAAGCGTTTTTTTTTTCCCCTCTTAGTACAAAAAGTGTACCAGGTTTATGATCTTAGTTCAGCCACTGACCTATACTGAAAGTGGGAACATTTATACTTTATATATCATGTTGCAAAGGATAAAAGTATTCATGTTCCTGTCTTAGGTGGCGTCACAAACATATTGGCCGCCGAGCTCTTCACGCAAACCGGGCGTCCGGCTGCTTACATGATTGGAGGCTCTGTTAATTGGCTGAGCTTTTTTCTGATTAGCATGGCGTTCCCATTTATTGTGGTAAGTGTTAATTAGCGGAGCCTTTTCCTACAGTAATTGGCATGGCATTCACATTTATTGTGGTAAGTGGTGGTATGGTGATAACTGCTGTGGAAGACATTTTGCTTAAAGATCTATAAATACTGAGAGTCTGAGATAAGGTTTTTGTCTTTCTCATTAGGCTAGTAGTTTAAAAGTAGAAACAATGTCTGCGTACCTGAAGAGACAATCAGTTGTTTCTCTCACACACATTTTTACCTCACATCATATCATAATATCATTGAATCATTGTATCATTACACCTCCCTGCACACACGACTGTGTCAATACATAACCACGGACATTAAAACTGGGTTAATAACATTTCTCTCATCATAATATGACACATGATTTGCCATCTGCACATGCCAGTTACTGGAACAGAAGTATCAAATGAAAAGAACTTCAAGATCTAGGTTAGTCTCTAAAGGAAAAAAATATTAGTTAATTTAGGTTAAACTAGGTTAAGAAGAGTCCATTCAAAGAGTAAGATCTTACAGAAGTGGAAGTATCAAAGCAAAAACAACACAAGGACACAATGACTTCCTGACACAAATGCTAAATACTGAAGACACAAGTAAAATGGTTTGTCATATTTGTCAGCATATTGGTGATATGCATATTAATCTATTGTGTTTTCACACTTTCATTTTCAGAATGGGCTCAAGCAGTACTGCTTCCTCGTGTTCTTGGTCGTCTGTGTCATGGTGGCGATCTTTATATTCCTCATAGTTCCCGAAACCAAGAACAAAACTTTTCTGGAGATTCATGCAGAGTTCCAGTCCAGGGGTAAGAAGAGGATGAGCAAGGCGGAGGGGAATGACGGGCCAGGAACAACTCTGTTGTCGACCTCCCTGTGAGGAGTACAGTACCATTCTGATGCATAGCTGCATATTTCAAGGGGATTCACAACATGCATCTCTGGGGTTTACTTGAGAACTTCACGAAGTGGTGCTAATGCAGAAAGATCATACTGATAAGAGGATTAATTTCCTTGTCATAATCTCACTAACTTAAATCATCAGCTAACAGACATGAAATATAATTAAAGCTTTCTTTTCTTCTGGAAAAGGTTGAACTTCAGTTTGGACAATAGTGTTGAGGCTAGGATGTCTTTCGTCCTTTTTTTGTGTTAAGTTAAAATATTTTCTGTTTATACAGATCTCTATGATATTTGTATGATGTATGACAGATTTTTTTTAAGAGACCACATTCACTAGATGCAGTTATATTCTCAGGCACAAATTATTATAATATTCTCATATAGGCTAATAGTGGATGAAAATGACAATAAAATAAATGTTTTCACAAAGATGTGACCTACATTATTTCATCATTTCAGTTTCACAGCCTCAGATGGTTATTGCTGGGGCCATTCTGACTAACTAGTCATTCAGACACTGGCTGAATTCAGGCGTGGGCAAGGTTGTTCATGATTTGAAAACGGGTAATTGTAATCATTCAGAAATGTATGATAACTTAAAGCACAGCCATTTTAATTGCTTTAAACCAGAAGTGTACAAACTCTTGTGGATGATGATGATGAGGTGAACACATAAATTCTGTTAAGGCTAAATGTATTATTATATGTGAAATCTATTTCTTTAAAAGTAAAGGAAACAAACATGCCATTATATGGTTGATTCAATTTTAATGGGTTAGAAATTGCTCGTGCATCAAAGTTTGGTGTCGTTTTAATTGGGGCAATTCATGGGACAGAGCTCAAGTGCTCAACATTGGGCTGCACTCTGTGGAGTGCTTTGATTGATAAACAATAAAAGGTGAAGGAAGGTGAAATTAACACCACTCTTAACTTAAGGGCCTAATTTTACTTGGCTGTAGCCCATTGAACCGCATAACAGGCTGCATGCTTGTGCTGGTCTAAAGACAGTTCAGTGAAACAGAGTGATGTGTCTATTTGAAACAACAGCAAAAACAGGTTAATTTGAAACAGTGTCATGGTTGCATAGGGTTGCTTTATGAAGATAAAATTCAAGACTCAAAATTAGATCCTGCATTCATCTAGAATTAGGCCTAGGCCTACTGTCACATCAGCTATGAAACTTGATGTCATCAGATAGGCTATTGTTATTGCTATCTTTTACTGTCTATGATTGTTTCACAGCTCTGTAACTTAGGCTACAGCCAGAAAAGCCTGCAAACAACCTAGTAGCCGAAGGAATTATACAATTTACACTCGATTACTTTCGACTTCTTAGATCTGCGCTCCGAACAGCACCGTGACTTTAGCAAAAATAGAATGTTCATACCGGATAAAAGCCACCGTTAGTAAAGGCGACTAAAAGTTAGCATTTATTTCAAAATAAAAGTCCCTCCAAATACAAGTTGAATGTGGACGAAAAACTTTAATAACGACAACAATGTTTTGGTGAAGCTTTTGATTTGACAGACTAACCCTATGACATAAACCTACAGGCTATGTGACATCAATCAATATTTCATTATAGTGAAAGGATATGAAATATAGGCTATGTGACATCAATCAATATTTCATTATAGTGAAAGAATATGAAAATGTTGAAAAATAACAGTTTAGAAGATTATCTGTATAATCTGCTATATTTTTCTTCAGATTGATATTAAAAGCATTTATAAATAATTTATTGGAATAAGGGGTGGGCTGTGCTGTTATGCCGAATTCAGTGCCACTGGGCTCATTTGGGGGGATGCAGTTTCCTCCTTGGTGTAGGTGGGCAAGAAATGTTTTCTATCAAACATTTACCTTTGTTGCATTCACTGAACCATACCTATACTTAAATACCTTGAGTAAAAACAGAATGCTCTTCAGTGAAAATATACTGTATTGTGAGTGTGCGTGCATGCATCTGTCTTCTAGCTGAGACTGTTCAAGGAGTTCCTGAAGGATGCAAGCTAGGACCTCAGTGCCTCATTGACTAAGCATCTGCACAAGAATGACCACAAAGTCTGTGTGGGTTAACAAACCTATTGATCGTATAGGGGAGAGAGGGGTAAGACGAGCCACTATTTACATTTTTCATCACAGCGTCATGTCAAAACACGTGTCGTAAAAGCTATGTAAACCAATTCAGCCTTTAAACTGATCTTAAAATCCATTTAAAGTTTAAAAGGGATATAGAGTGGATGCATGGACCATATTACCTTGTTCTCATATGTTAAAATATGTTAAAATATAATATCGTACATGATTCTCATATCTTAAAATATCATATTGTAATCCTTATCAAAAATAAACTCAACTGCAATGTAAAAGCCAATATAGGCCTGATATTGTCAGGCTTTTTGTGGCTCAACTTGCCCCACCTCTTATGGCTCATCTTACCCGGGAAAAAATGCTTCACATGACAAGCAAGGCTAAGATTTGTCATTTTGATTAGCCCTCATAAAATAGCTTATAAAGGCACCATCTCAGATATAATGTGTCTAAATGTTGTTTTATTCTTGTTTTCTCTAAATCATCTTACTTCTGGACATACATGGAATTCACTCAGAGAGCAAAAAAACACATTATTCCAAATATCTTTCTTACCAAATTTTCCATGTGCTTCTCTACAGATGTTAGGAAAGGGTCCCCTCCCCCTTAGAATGCTGTCATACAATCACATTTATTTACCATATCCTAGAAAAAGGGTATGGCTCACCTTACCCCTCGGCTCATCTTATCCCTCTCTCCCCTACTCTTAACATAGGGTTTAAATTAAATAATACACATCAGCTTAATGAAGAATACCTGAGCATACTGTCTTAAATAATGCAGTGGCCTACCCTAAGATCCTTGATTAACAGTGCTGGCAGCAGCAGGGTAGACCAACTCAAACGTCTCTGTTGTCAACATTCTCGGATTCATGTGACAAGCCAATCGAACTTGAACAATTATGCACAGATTTACAGACCTACAAACACAGACTCGGTCAAAAGGTTGAGAACTCAATATGTAGCCTAGTACACGACTTTTATTTCGCAAATTTGGTTCTACCGGAAGTCGTATTTTCGTTGGAACACTCGCTAATTTCGTTAGAATCACACGCTCAGAGCGTGTTGAGTGTTGACAGGAAGACCTCAGATTCAGGCAAAACTCGTCATGGCTGGCAGAAAAGCAGTAGAAGTATATCTTGATTTATTGTCGCAGCCATGTAGAGCCGTGCAAATATTTCTTAGGAACACAAAAATACCTCACACGGTGAAATTAGTTGCAATCCGAAAAGGTGAGTATAACAGATAGACTAGGAAGCCTAACCAACATAGGAATACGAACTATTCGACGTATGTTTGTTTATTGTTCATGAGGGTATGCAAGGTCACTTCCATTTGAGACGCAGGAGTTCACTGTTGTATCGCAGTTATTTGCTGCACTGAATCTGAAGAGAATACGTAGTCTAACCTTTACATTTCTTGAGTGGCCAGGACGCGACCTCTGAACTTTCCCCTAGATGTCCTGTCGTTATGATTTTTCCTACCAGAGTGACACACTGGACGTTGTTGGAAGTTAATAAAATAAATGCCGATTCCATTTTATTGCATGCGCTGTTTGCATTGTAGTAGCCTGGCTGACATGTTCAGCTGTTGACGTTAGATCAAATAGGCTAAATAATTTCCATTGGTCACCAAGTTATTGTCTGAAGTCAACACAGAGACGTCAACTTTCTTCACCAAATTACAATTTGTGGTCATTTACATGTAGGAGAAAACAGGACCCCCGAGTTTACCGGACTAAATCCAATGCAGAAGGTGCCAGTCATGGTTGATAATGGATTTGTTCTGACAGAGAGGTAGGAGTAAGTAACCACAATGCAAAAAGTTGTGTCAGCATTATGAAAGTAAGAAATGACAGCAGCCTAAACCTGCTCTTTCAGTGATGCCATTCTGAAGTATCTTGCTACCAAATACGATGTCCCTGACCACTGGTACCCACGTCACGCAGAGAGGAGGGCGAAGGTCAATGAGTACACAGCTTGGCATCATACCAACACCCGTCCACATGCGGCTAAAGTTTTCATTCTTGAGGTGAGATTGAGTTCAGTGATGCCCACATGTTAGAACATATAACATATTTGAGGTGGGTTAGTGGTTTCATGGTTGAAATCTGATTTCATTGCTCATATAATATGTTTTTCTATGGTTCTTGCTATTCTGGAGTACATTGGAATATACTGAAATAGGCATTATGTTTAATAATGATAATAATAAGAACAAACAATAAGGCTAGAACATGTAATTGAGAAACTACCACAGCTTGAAAATGCAAAACATGTGATGTAAACTGTACAGTGTTAACAGATAATTTACAATGGTTTTGCTCAGGTATGGTTGTTGCAGTGCTACTGTAAAGCTGTTTCTATGATGGTTGCTCTGATGGAACAGGGCACCTGTTATGTGGTTTTAGCTATCAAATAACATTGATTCAATAGTACATGTTGCCGTTTAATTACAGCTACATTACAATGACTTGTTTGTTGGTCTGTAACGTATAGGTGCTGATGCCTCGTATGATGGGACAACCCGTTGAGACTGAGAGGGTGCAGAAGGCTTTGGTTGAGCTCAGCGGCACTCTAGACAAGCTGGAAGGCATGTTCCTGAAAAGGCAGCCCTTTCTGTGTGGAGATGACATTAGCCTGGCTGACCTGCTGGCAGTCTGTGAAATCATGCAGGTAATCAACCCACAGAGGATCAGCAAGATGGAGGAGGATGCAGGATTTTTCTATGTTCTGTGTTTTATTCTGGTGTGCTATGTGAATTACGTATGGTACTATAGAATGTCATTTATATTTGAATGGGGTCCATCTTTTTACTACATTGAAATCATAATGACATGTTGTCGGGATTAAAATGGCATGTTTAGGATGTTGTTAGATAACATAATAGATAGTTGTTTTTCTTTTTTTCTGAAATGACACCATGTAGTTAGTTTGTTGTGACTTAACTTGGGAATCCTTGCTGCTGTTATCGATTTCAGCCCCTGGGGGGTGGCAGAGACATCCTGCAGGATCGACCCAAACTGTTGAGCTGGAGGAGCAGAGTCCAGTCAGCCCTGAAAGACTCTTTCGACGAGGCACACACGGTCCTGTACCGCTTGCGGGACAAGTCCAAAGCGAAATTATGAGCTTGAGCAGCGATGCATTGACAAGTCTGGAGTCAATTTAAGCTCTGATGAAGCAGGCATGCCTTGTGAGATGAAACAACATGATTTATGCTTGAACTCGGTGGGTGAGTTCTGAAACACTAGGCTTTTGAATTGTGTCTCTGGGAATTCGATAGTAGAGAATTTAGACATACAGCGCCACCTACAGCTAATGTAACAAATATCAGCAAATCATAAAGTTCTTTGTTATTGGAGCAAGGCATATATCTCTTGCCTTTGATTTAAGTCATTGCTTTCCAATCTTCAATTTCAAATTTTCTTTGCTCTGCGCAGTCTTTGGATGCAGACATTTCCCTGATTTGAGACAATATATAAAACGATTAACAGATCATAAATATGTTCATATATTGAGATGTGCCTTTGATTCTTAGTGCATTAAGACCATTCTGTACCATTTGGCAGTATTGATTGACTACGGTCATACATACTGTACTACGTATTGTAGTGGGCCTGGCTTAAATTAAACACGCTTTAAATCACAAGTGAAAGTTTATTATAAAACCTGATCTAAGGAGAAGGAAAGGGAAAAGGCACCAAACAAGGGCTACAGTAATTTCAGAAACAGAAAATATATACAAATATCAACATAATTGGAATGATGAGACAAAAACACACAATCCAGTATCTAGCATTAGCTTGTTTCAGGTATCCTTCCTTTGCCGCTTGGCTGGTTGTTGCTGCACCTCCTCGTCTGTATCTGCCTGTCTGCGCCTCCTGCTTGCGGAGGGTTGCGAGGGAGGTGGTGGTGGTGAGGGAGGTGGTGGTGAGGGCGGAGGAGATGGTGCCTGGGGCTTTAGGGAGAGCACTCAATCAGGTCACTTTACAATAATACAGTAAATGAATGTATACATGCTAATAAGAAACTACCAATACTTGGATGCAAAAAAACAAACAAACAAACAAACATGCATTTGGATGTAATCTGTGGTTTTTAAATGTTGTTTTGATGAACACATTGGAATGGAATAAATAATTTATTTTCTCAATGTCTTTAGTCTCTTACCTCAGCATCACCCGCACCTTCAGGATACATGATCTGGTTGGCCAGGTTTTTCATTGCATCGTCCTGTAGAAACGAAACACAGATATGAACCATGGTGTAAAGCTTATCAGAGGATCAGACTTGCATTCGTTGGCATAGCTTTTCTCTGCACATGCACACTCGTATGAAATATTCAAACCTGCAGCCACGGATGCTCCAGTGCTTGTTCAATGGTCAACCGTTGCGTGGGGTTAACAACAAGGAGCTTCTTCACAAGGTTCCTTGCTAAAAAGGCAAATGACATTTTATGATGTTCAGGGTGTGAACACAGCCATTTCAATCCAATTGCTACGCCAAAAGAGAAAAATGAAACCACATGGCCAAAACTTTTACCTGGGGAAGAGACATTTTCCCACTTGGCCTGGATGAACCTGTAATGTCCCTGAGTGATTTGCTCCCTGACAGGAAGATCGCTGATGTCAGGGTGGAAGGGCTGGTAGCCACCCAGGCTGTAAGGGAAAAATAAATAAATAAATTACATACAGTCATCTGCATGCATTTTGCACTTTTAGAAAAAAGGTGCTATATAGAACCAAAATGGAATTGCATGCTTCATACATGCCACCCCTAAATGGTTCTTTAACCCTATGAGCCCTGATTGATGCAGTGTGTCAAAAACACGCCAAATCAATGCAAATATTAATACATTATATTGTGGTAGATCTGGGTAGCCTAGATCGTGCTGAAAAAAAACCCCAATATGTAGCATGTGTGAATGAAAGGTAGTGAAAATGCCCTTAAAACAGCCTAGGGCTCATAAGGTTAAAACAGCCTTGGGCTCATAGGGTTAAAACAGCCTTGGGCTCATAGGGTTAAAACAGCCTAGGGCTCATAGGGTTAAACCATTTTGAAGAGTCCATTAACCCCTAAGGGTTCTTTAAAGCCTGCATAGTTCTATGTAGCACCCCAAGAACCCTTTTTTTATATATAAGAGTGTGACTTCTGTTATTCAGCAAATCTGCTGATCAGAAAAAAAATACTTCTGCTTGCTACACCTGAGCTGTGGGTGCAATGAAAAGTGCAGTACCTACCAGACGAACAGGAGCACCCCGAGACTCCAGCAGTCCACTGCACTTGTGTAACCCTCCGTGTTGGCACTGAGGAAGACCTCGGGGGCCAGGTAGTTGGGCGTTCCACACAGTGTTTTCATCAGAGATGACTCCTCCAAGATCTTGGACTGGTTGAAATCTGTGATCTTAAGCACAACAAAACAACCACCACATCTCAGTGTTTTCAAAAAAAGGGGAGTGAAATAGGAAATTGTAAAAAGTAAAGATGGAGGAAAAAACCCTGCAAAATAAAGAGAGGAAGTAACTAGGTTTTACTTTAATCAGACACTGGTCCTCTCTGGATGAAAGGAGAATATTTTCCGGTTTGAGGTCTCGATGTATGATGTCATTCTGGTGGAGATACTGAAAGGAAAATATCACCAGATCATCACAGTGCAGGACAGGTCCTAAACAAACACTAAATAAACAAAACAATACAATTGATTGATCCATACCTGAACTCCTTTCAGCATCTGAAAAAAGTACAGCTTGGCTACATCTTCCTTAAGCTGACCTTGAGTTTTGATTCTCTCCAGAAGCTCTCCACCCCGCATCCTGAAAGAGAAGACAATACCAGTGGTCAGGAGTGCAGAAGAAAACCTCCGTAGAAGTGACCCGGCCCGCCATCGCCCACACACACACACGGCCACGGCCACCGTCATGCTCAGCTATCATGGTGTGGAGTCGGATCAAAAAAGGTGCAGACATGCTTTGAGTTGTGACACAAAGCTCATTGATTTTCCAGCACGAGCCCAAAGAAAACTCTGGCATTCACTGCAGCCAAGACACTAAAGATCTGTTTTGTAGCGCATGGTGGCTTATAGAACAAAGGGCAGACCGCGCTGTACCACATGCAAATCATGAGGTAAGTGTCACTGACATCTTTTACCATCTACACAGAGAGAGCTCGACTGAAGAAAAGGTTTCAGTCAGCTTTCATCTTTTCCTACAGAGGCCATAAGAGGCTTGTGATCTTACTTCAGGGGTGGCTGTACTTTCCGATACGCCCACGACGCACAGCAGCACAGAATCACATATTTGTCCTGTGCTTACTGGAGGCTTCAGGTGCCTCCGTCACGAACCTGATCTACTGTGCTGCTGTAAGTTTACTAATTCAAATGGCGATAATAGAAATATTCCACTCACAGCTCCAGCACGATGTAATACGATTCTTCTGTTTGGAAAAAGGCCTCCGTTTTTATGAGACAAGGCTGGAAATAGAAACCCAGTATTCATTCAAACTTACTCAGAAAGCCAAGCTTAAAATGAATTGAATTTAAATAAAGACTTAGACACATGCTTACATGATCAATTCTTCTCAAGATTTCAATCTCTCGTTCAGCATTCCGCGTCGCTGTCTAAAAGTATGCCCAGCACACATAAATATTTATAAAAAAATATTTTTACAATTTTTTTTCAAAAGTAGAAAAACGGTAATATGAGCATAGAGACAATTAGATGATTATTCAGTAGATAACTGACTTACTCCAATGGATGGAAAGTTCTGCTTGTTGATAGTTTTCACCGCAACTTTTTTACATGTATCCCGCTCAAAAGCCAGTTTGACTTCGCCACAAACGCCCCTGAAGACAAGGAGAAAATTGCACTGAACACACTGCCCTATAACTTTAAAGCCCACTCCTTAAAACTGGAGGTGTAAACCCTCCAAAGTAATACAAGTAATGGTTATGAAGTCCACTTACACACCAATCTTTCGTGACATCAGGTATTTTGCCTTAAATTCGCTGGGAAGGTTTTCCTGTTCATCTGCAGTTAAATCAATGAAGACAAAGACTGGAGAGAGACACACGCAAAAATATGTCACCCACTGAAAACATGCAGTACATGTATAAGCAGTTCATTTAAAATAGGTGGAATCAAAGTGTTCTGTTTGTTTGGGCCAACAACCAAACAGAAAATTATTCCATCATGGCACCAGCTCAAAAACTTGAATGGCTAAACGTAAACAAATAGTTGGTGTCTGATGCCATGAAATGAATGCATATGACTTAAAAAAATTGCAAAAGTCCTCTTCTCTTCCCAAGAGACGTTTATGCACATGACTGTTGGTGTACCAATCAGAGCACCATCATCCCTGAGGAAAACTGCATCCTTCGTGGACAAGGCCATGATTAATTGTGGCTGTTGGAAGTTGACTAAAACATGAGGGAGGTGTTCTCAACTGTAACTTCATTTTGCCTGCAGGCATTAGTTTACACTGTCCACTGAGGCGGAAAAATCTAGACAGTTTGATATACAATTTGTTTACCACAACAGAAAACTCAAGAAAAAAATGTGAAAGTCACTTTGAAAAGTTCTCAGGATGTTGTGTTTGTAAGGGAACCACTTGTGTAAGTGTTGTGGTTTAAACATGACACTTAATTGGCAGAGCTGAAGTTTCCTATTCTCTCAGATGATTAACAACACACCTTTGTGACTTTGTCCAGCCAAGGATATCTCTGCATTATTGGCTAAAGGAATTGTTTTCCCCTTGCCAATTTCAACAGCATCAACATACGTTCCATTGGCACTAGTGTCCTCAATGAACACAATATTGTTCTCCTGTGAAATCAAAGGAAAAACATTTATTTTTATCCAGAACGATCATAAAGGCAGAGGGCAACCATAAATGTATGCATTTCAAATGACAGCCAGTGTTTGAGAATCATAAAGACCAACCCTGAATATTCGAAAATGCCGTTTACTATAAGATTTCACCCATAGGCTGGTAGTATCAGTGAAGGTGTAGCTGCATCTTCTGTCCCTTCCAAACGTATATTCATCATCAAAACAATCTGTAAACAATTATGAAGACATTCCCAATTAAACAGCAATATGGAGCACCACAACTCCACAAAGCAAAACAAAAATATACACAATCCATATGAATCTGCCATAAACTAAAACTAACATTGCTATTCTGAAAAGTTATCATTACAGTCTATGTTCAAGATTTGGAGAATAGGCCAAGGAAACAAGCTGGATTGCTAATTTGGTAAGCCAGCTCAGGCAATAACATTGTTATTATTGGCATGACCAATTTTCTAACTGTTTGAGTTCAATAATGCTGTACACTACATGGAAATACAAAAACAGAATGACCTCTTTAGTATGTAATATCAATACATAGAACATATGGCACATGACACTGAACTGCTGAATTGCAGCCAATATAAAATAAGTCCATTTGCAAGTGTTTGGGAGAAATTTGGGGCCATCAAATGTCGATAAAGCTCTGAAATCCCTCTCTAGAGTCAGTGATTTGGTTTATCCTCTCTGGGCTACTGTAGAAATATGGTGGCATAACATGGCAGAGTTCATGGAAACTAACCTGCTCCCTTTGAAGACTTTAAGGGCTCATTTTAAGTTAACAAAAAACTCAAGAGATTCAGACACACGGATACACTAAAACACTAACAGATCGTACTAAATCCTACACGCGGTATCTTTAAATGTCCTGCACATTGCCAAAACCCTTATACAGATGGCTGTGTTTGATCCTCTGCTATGGTAAAATAATGAAGTGAATTGAATATGAAGTGTATGAATCATCCATTTTGGAAGAATTTACACAAGAACACCCGATAGCTGCTGTACATGTTAAAGCCCCACTTTTGTTTGTTTAGAATACTTTCAGAATATATGACATAATTTCAGCTTATGCTGGGTCAGTAAACTGCAGAGTACCTGTATTTGCTATACAAATCGAATAGCCAGGACTAATTAAAGCACTTTTCCTCTGTTGCACGCACACTATTTGTTTATCCACCAAATAACGATGTCCATAGACAAGGTAGAGCATGTTGCATGATTTTATGAAAGTATGATGTATTGCGACATTGAAGCAAATCAAATTTGTAGTTTCTTAGGTCTCATTTCATCGACCAACAGGTACACTACTCGATCTGGTAGTTACATAGAGCGGTTATAGCCGAGGTTATGGCCGCGAAGTGAATGCAGAAGTGCTGTTCACCCTACTACAAGTTGATGAACCGCTGAAATGATTTTGGAAACACTATGTAAGGTACGAAACGCTCCTTAGCGTTGCTTTAAACAGTCAAATACAACCCCATTAAGCTATAGCCAAATATATTTTTGACACTCTATTTTTCCTCCTAATAACCGATAAAATCAGCCAATGAAGTGGGCATGAAACGGTGGTGTATCCAGTGGCGGTGAGGAGTCTGTGTGAGAGGGCCCTTACTGTGCACTCTGAAGCCGGACACCATGGGCAACAGCCGGCCCCATGGCTCAGGTTCTGGCTCCTCCTCCGGGATGGAGGCGAGGTCTCGCACTGGGATGGTGTCCACAGAGCTGACCGTGCCCGAGCCGGAGGACGACTGGCTGCCAGAGGTAGGAGCAGATGATGAGGAGCTTGAGCCACTTTGTGACTGGGGCTGGGATTGCGTTTGCGACTGTGTTTGCGACTGAGAGGGGGTCTCCTTATCAGGCTCCTGAGACATGCTGCTGCTGCTGCTGCTCTATTCACCTGAATGAGGGGAGAAGGGAAGCGGGGTACATTTAAGGTCCTCATTCCAAGATTTGGAACGAAGAATCTGTCAGTTTAGGTAATGACAGCCTGCATATGCACTGCCCACAAATGATGAGCTCAGAAAATAAAACTTTTGCGTTTCCTTTTTCCCCCACGTTCTACAACCTACACAAACAAACTGAATTGTTTTTCAAAGAGTTGCAACCTATCGAGCGTCTTTCAACAAGACATACCACTTGATGTAGCCTACTACCGCAGCTGGTTATTGTTGACATCATGTTGCTCACTCAGATCAAAACATCGTACTAACTACGCCATCACAACTCTGTGGTCATACCTTTAAGAGGAACAATGTATCGTTTGCTCGTTTGTTATCCCTTGAGTAAATAATGTATACAAGCAAAAGACACTTAACATTTATTAACGTTATAGGAAAACTTTGCAAGATTGAGACAGACAGACGACGATGCTAGGTTTGCATGATGCTACGATGTATGCAACTAGATTGTTACACCGTTGACAATAATTAAGGATGTATATGACAGGACATATCTTGCTGTTATGAATGCATATTTAATGGGACTTACCTGATTTCAAGGAAATGTATGTAGTACACGTGCCAAATTTACCGGGCTTATTCTGGACATGCCTAGGCACAGCAGCATCATACGTATTACAAACGCAACCAATCAAAAGGGAGAATTACATTCTGGGAAAAGTAGTTCTAGTTCCTAGTTCACAGCAGGCTATGTATCTGTAGCAGCTATCGTTTAAACGCAACGTAGCAGACGTTTCGACCGGTCTCGACACAATGATTACAGTGAATTTATACATTAATAAACTGAGAAGATACGCAAAAAGTTTAAGAAAACCAGTGATTGCACCGGATGTGTACGTCCCTGGGTATGCTCAACATTCGACGAATAAAAGTCCCTCTGACAAAACAACAGGCGTTGTTGCAATGTTTGTGAGGAGGACTATGTGTGATATTGTTAATGATGATTAATGGTCAATCCACATTTGGTCACATTCATTTCAAACAACACAGATTGCTGTTATTGTTGCTAAGCAAAACCCGAAAAAGTTTTATTTTGAAGCGTCTCGGTCAGAGGAAGTAGGAAGTTGGATAGATTCAATGGTATGGGTACTACACGCGGAATTGTTATGGAATTTTCTATCGACTGATGCCGACTGTCAAGAGTAGAACTAGGGCCTAACCATGTTGACACCATACAAACTGCGTCAGTTGTGTTGCCTTTATTGGCTTCAGTATGCAAGGAAGGTATATGGAAACGGGCATAGGGTTTTAAATCCTACACGATACTTCGGATCTCTGGTCACCTTCAGCTCAAACGTAGTCGGGCACGGCAGATATATCGGCAACCTATTACATCATGACATTGGAAGCCCAACAGTAACATACTTTCATCTGGCGGCTAGAAGACTGTGTACAAACTCAGCTAATCGAAGGTGTTGGAGCTGCGGTTCACCAGCCCCTTCATTCTTTTGCCCATCTTGCAAACTCGTGCAGCCTCCTGCAGAAAGAATCTCTTATTTTGACATCCTGGACTGGTGAGAACCTCCATGCATTCATCATAACATTATGATAATATTATATATATTATATGAGGCCTATACTGAAAACATTTTCACTGGATCCCCATTTAAATTATAGCACATTATTTATGACCTACGACAATGACTGAAAGTAGCCTAGAGTAGTGTGAGGTAATCCCAGGTGATTCAACTTGTTTGTGTTTTGGCTCTGACCTACTCCAGCTTTGTCACTACTTGTTGATTAGTTTCTTGAGGATTAAGTTACTCTTTTTTTTCTTGTGGATTAGGGGTTAACAAAATTATACTCTATGTCCCGTGTAGGAAATTTGTCCTCTGCATTTTTACCCATCCGGGAGTAGTGTACACACACACACACACACACACACACACACACACACACACACACATTTAATAGTGACCTCACTGGGGACACACAGCCAGACCCAGAGCAGTGGGCAGCCCTTTGATCCGGCAGTTTGGGGTTAGATGCCTCATCTGTGAAGAGCGTTGTTCAATTACTCCCAGCGCCCACATTTTCCCTCCTATACTAGTCAGGGGTCGAAATGGCCACCCCTCAGTCACAAGTCAGATACCCTATAGCCATAGATGCAAGGATGCAGGGATGGACAGAATATTATCAGCAATTATACAGATTAATATCAATGTGTAGGTACTAGTAAGTAGACAAGACATGAATTTTACTGTTTAAAAAAAAAAAAAAAAAAAAAAGTGTTTTATGCGATGGTAGTGCCTAAGAATATTTAATTTAATTGAATTGTAAAAGTACATTACGGGTAGTTAAATTGTTATTTGATCATCTATTAAGGTCCTTTTTCACTTGCTCTGTTTTCCACTATTATATTAATTGGGAGATTGGGGACATCTTTTAATCCTGTTCTGTTTCTCTCTCAAGTGAACAGACATTTGCTCTGAATACCCAGCAGCTCCAGCGAACATACTTACATCTTCAGCGCTCTCTCCATCCTGACAACTTTAGCCAGAGGACATCGGTATTTGGCCTATTTTTGGAATTTCCAATACAAACTGCATCAACGTATGCTTTTATATGCTTTGTAGTCATATTTTGTTTTAGTTTTTTATTTTTATTTTGGTTGTACATAAAACTATGTTACTAACATGGGATACAGTAAATAGGAAGTGTTATATCAATGATATGTATTACATCCTTACTTGCTGTTTTAATGTTTAATTTGATATCTGGTGGCTGGTAGCTGTCTACAGGCATAACTGACATCCTCCTAATTAACATCCACTCTACCATTTGTCAGCACAATGCTGCCTAGCCTAACAGTACACTGCACTAGTGCAGCCAGATGGAATAGAGAAGGCTGCTCAATTGCCACCAAAAGCATTTGCACTGCTGCATACAGATGATTGTATTAATTAGTACCACTGGCTATCCGTTAATTAGACACCTTATGGAGCAGAGGGAGCTTAAGGCTATAAATCAGCTGCACGAGGTTGCCGGAATGTTCTCATGGCGCACGTTGCTCCCCATATAAGGAAGGGTTGACAGCAGAGCTCCAATAGCATCCACTGGAGGTTATTGATTCGCTTTTTAAATTTGACAAGCCTGACAGCTGAAAATACACACTGCCTGCGAGCGTTTTTTCGGCCCATTTTTTTTTTTGCCACATTATTTCACCTGCCACATATCCTTCACACTCTTGTCCCATGGCAGTCTCAAGTCTTAGCGCCATTATAAAAAGTGGCAAGATCTGTTCAAATATCCAATTATCGGCATTGCTCAGGATGCCTCCACTCCTCCAGCAGTTCCCTCGTAGGCATATTCAAAAACAAAGGTGCCAAACACAAGGAGACAGAATAATGTGAAATAACTCCCCATGACCCTGTTACACAAGGAAATGAGTCAGGGAACGAGCACTTATCTATCTGCTCCCAGTTTACCCTTTTGGAGTTGACCGATTCTACTGTTTATGTCCATGTTGTGTAATGCTATATTTTTTGGTAGATTTTTAGTGGTATAAAACTTAAATAAAATAAAACTAAAATAAAAGTTATGAAAAGTGTTTTTGTGTTTTCCGGTTGTTTTCAGAAAGAGCAGGAATATTCAGCTGAACAGTCTGCATTGATAAACAAAGCCTATAGGATTCTTCTGAAGCCTTTGAGTCGCGGGCTTTATATGGTAAGCCTGGTCTTTAATTACCAATTCAATTATGGCACACACAACATGAGTTTTAATAACCTTACCTCCCCCTTTTTGCTGTACACAAGCTCTATCTTTAGACTGTTATTAGTCTGTGCTCTGCCATTAAGCCGCTAGTGATTGATTTCAGCTGGAACTCAAGGGCATGCACCTGGAGGAGGGGACCGACCTCAGCGCCGACCCCCAGCTGCTCATGGAAGTCATGGAGATCAACGAGTCACTGGCCGAGACTCGGAGCCAGGATGAGGTCGACTCAATCGGCCGCTCGATGAGAGGTAGGAAGATAGCAGCCAGTCCACATCTGAAACAGCATGTCCGACCGTGCTTGTTTTGGGGAATAATAATATGAGCGGCCATGCATTTCTGTTGCTTGTTTCTCTCCAGAGAGACTGAAGGAGTTGACGGGGCAAATAAACACGGCACTGAATAAAGGTAATGTGTCTTGCAACAACATTTCCCTTCCCTCCTTGCTCTCTGCTCTGACAGTTCAGTTTCCTGACGAGCCTGCTGTGAAGACATAACGACAGCGTTTTCTTTTCTTTTTTTTCTTTTTCTTTTTTTCATGCTCTCGCTGCAAGATGTTTTCATGCCTCCCCCTTCTCTTTTTCACAGGAGACCTTCAATCAGCCAAAGCACTTCTCGCCCAAATGAAATACTTTGCCAACATTGAAGAAAAAGTGAAAGACAAGCTTTCCGAACTCGCAGAGAGTGCTTAGGTACCAGATGAGTACCTACCATTTTTATGGGGTTCACATACAGGATGTTCTGTGAAATTTCAATACAACTTTAAAACGCACATTCACAACTAGTTGTTATGTATTTATTTTGGTATAAATGTTGAATAACAAATAAATGATGCCTCCACTTTTATTTTAATTGAATTGAGTTTTTAATATATTTCTGTATTTTTCTGTGCTGATGATCTGGCTGGCCTCTCATGGTATCCCGTAATGTATCATATTTATCTTTTAGAAATGATACATCAGTTTATGGAAACTACTTTACTTCCAAGCAAATCAAATTGTTGCCATTTACTAGCTGAAGTCACATCGTGGCTGTTATTGAATTGGCCTGGATAAAATGATCTCATTACCAGTTGTACCACTGGTCAAAATGAAGGATGGAGCCAATTATTTGGCAATTTAATCACCAGCAGTGGTTTTTATTTTTCATGATTTGTCTGTCTGTCTGAAAACAAGGTCGGTTGAGTTTGGTGAGTGTTCCGTAACCCAACTGTAGAGGGAAGCATGTTCCGTTAAAAAACATGAGAAGCAACCAGAGGGACGGAAGTGGCTCTGCAGCATTAGAGCTGAGGAGATCTAAGTATCACGTCTGCATGCCACACACATGTGATAGACACCATGATGCACTCAAATGTGTGTGATATCATTTCATTTCTTCCCCAGAGATTACGATCTCTCAATCACAACATCCTTAAAGCCAGCAGAGGTGGGGGCATGGGGTACTCTCTTCTCTCTGCAACAGAAGAGAGAATATTCTTTTGCTCTCATGTTGCTGCTTGTACCTTGTAAGCGGATTTGAAACATTTCTCTTCTATATCGCACTATGCACCTTATAAAGACTTTGACTATCCCCCTTCATTCAATACTGCTCTTATGATGCAAGGGGTAACACATATCCACACACACACACACACACACACCGTGATGGTGAGAGTTGTGAGAATCTTGAGACATCACGGGGAGATGTCACTGACAGAAGAAAATGGAGAAAGCAAGAGACTGCAACTTATGCTGGAGGAGGTTGGCTGTCATTCAGATGCAAAGGTGAAGAAACAGAAAAAAAAAAAATCCATATCACACCACGGGAGTGTGTGTTTTTATACCTCCCCTCAGAGACCTTGGGAAGGAATCCTGCTTTAACAAGAGCTGACTGGTTGTTTATTAAGTCAGGAACAACAATGTCACGCATTCAAGTTTCCACTGTGGAGAAGCCATTTCCTTAATACATGTGGAAGGGGAGTGAATTAAACAGGGCCCACCCACTGCAGTGGAGCGGGGGGAGAAAAACTCGCAGTCCTATTTATTATTCATCCCCCTAATCGGAAGGCATCTACGGTGCCTCCAAATTAATGAGAAAATGTGATCGACCAAGTCTGAGGCCACTGCTGTCTCGGAGGACTCCTAGAAATTGAGTTTGAAAGGGAAGGAAAGAGAGAGAGGCAGGAAGAGTAGAGGTGTGGTTGTGTGTGTGTGTGTGTGTGTGTGGGGGGGGGGGTTGTGGAGGATGTGTGTGTGTGGAGGGGGGGGGGGTGGTGGAGGATGTGTGTGTGGGTGTGTGTGGGGGGGGGTTGTGGAGGATGTGTGGGTGTGTGTGGGGGGGGGGGGGGGCAACAGCAGCTCAGGAGCTGTAGCTCACTGGAGAAATTGACTTGGATGGCGGCGGAGGAGAAATGAGCTGGGAACATGTGGTTTCAGATTAAGCAAGGTACTGCGGGCTGGTTTCAGTCGAAGACCAATGGCCCATAGCATCCCCCCGATTTTCTCTCTCAGTTGGCAGTGCTCCACCTGGCCACCGTGGGAATTATTAAGAGGGGGAAAAGAGTATTTTCTCTATCGCATTCTACATAAAGATCTATGGCGAGAGCTGCAGATAGTGAAAGGTTACTGATACGGATAAGCTCCATTTTTTTCCTCCGGATGTTGCTCTGTTAATAGGGAGCTGGCAGAACCTGATAGCCTTCCAGTTACGTTCCCACCTGCTGTCATTTTGAATTTAGTCAATTAAATTCAACCTTCTACGCTGTAACTCATCTCTGTATAAAGATGTCTGGTTCTTACCAGGAATACAAAGCATACTTTTGGTGCAATAGATTTGCAAATGTAGACATTGAATTTGTCCTTGATTTTGATGAACAGCGTTGTCAAGTTAAAATTTAATTTCTTGTATTGAGCTAAAATGGCACTTGTTAAATTATTCATATGAGCACCAATTTACAATGTTCTAACCATATCTCCTTATAGATATAGTCCTTAACATAATCGGCAGAAAACGTCTAGTTATGAATGAGAGAAGCAGCAAGAACACACAGCTAACATTGGTTCATCTCCCCTCATATTTTAGACCAGTGAATGTGTCAAAGATTGACACACTTTGAGAGCTTTTACAGTCCCCTTCACAATTACTGCTATTTGGTAGCCTGGGTTTTCCCATACTGCCTTGCGCGGTCATTTCAATCCCGCTGCTAAGCCAGTCTGGAAACTAACGCCCAAATGTTCGCCTGATGTTGGCGAACCAATCACAGAACATCCGAGAAGTTTCCATTGCCTTCTTGCGTCTACATTCGACGCCAAAGGATTTACGGCAGCCCTTGGCGTTGCATACGAACGAGTTGGGTATTTGATAGACATCCGTGGCGCCCAATGAACGGATCTGGGCATTTTTTCAAGTACGAGAAAATGAACGTCTGGTTGCCAGACCACGTCTCATTTGAGAAGTGGTAGGCGTTAGCCAGGCTAGCTATTTGGCCCATGTGGTGAAGATCAGTGAGAGGATTATAAGAAATGTAACTTTTGAATGAGGAATGAGTTCTAACTGTCACCCTGAACATTTGCGAAAAGTACATTTATTCTGAGAAACGAGTCTCTCCAGGAAACAATCATTTGAACAAAATTACCACAATTATTGCCATAACTCCAAACCTACAGGCACCGCCTCCATGGGAGAGCCTTTCCTGACACTCACAATTGAATGTAAGTACCTGGCACTGTCTGTCTCCGATGGCATACTTCCGTCACTACACTTGAATGCTGTGTGACCTGAGTGCACTGTGTGCCTCCTCCATGTAGGGCATATTTCAAAAGAATAGTGTCGTCTCACATCGAACACCAACTTCCAATGTAGAAGGGGTGTCACTTGCGCTCAAGCCTTGTCGGTGCTCACAGTCCAGGACCACAGGATTAGAAACGCTGGCTGGGCTACTTCTAATAGACTAACCCAGAGATGACCTGAGCACTCAGATTACTTAATAACTTTTTTTTATTGTGGTGCACAAAAGACTGACGTTTCGACGCACTGCGTCTTCCTCAGAGTCACCAACTTCCAATGCTTAACATTTGTATTGGTGTCCTCTATTCGACAGTGACATGGCCGTACTGTGTCAAAACATGAGCAGCTTATTATATTTATATGTTGCAACTTGCTTGTCTCTAAAGTGTGTTTACCACTGCTAGGCTACTCCAGATTCCTCAACTGCAGTTATCAAGAGGTTGAAAATGCTCGCTTGCCTTTCGCTAAGTACTGTAGGCAAGATGCTGTTGGTTGAGAGCAAAAAGTGTCCACCGTTCCACACTCAGCCTTTTGATCATTAGGAGTGTACCATCTGGGGACTTGCAGTGCACTTTGTGTCATGGTAATTTTCAGTGTAATGCGCTCGCGTACTCAAATGAGGTCGTGTAAGTCCAGAGGTACAGTATGCCGTATGAGATGCAATGAAAGAGATGTGGAGGAGCCAGGCAGGGCGACCATGGTGGGTCTAGTGTAAATAGAAGGTTGACTGTAAAATAACCTGATTCCCCACTGTTAAAGAGTGTGTTTTTAAATATTAATGTGTGTGTGTGTGTGTGTGTATGTGTGTGTGTGTGTGTGTCTGTGACACACACACACACACATATATTAATATGTGTGTGTGTGTGTGTGTGTGTGTGTGTGTGTGTGTGGAGTGGTGGCATAACTGGCTACAACACCTATACCGCATTTGGGTCAAACTTGCTTCCCATCTCTCTTGCTTCCCCATCTCTCTCTCCATGGCCTGTCACAGTAAAAAAAGTTTAAAAAAATTGCGGTGGAGGATTTTAGATATTGTGATGTCCTCTAAAGGTCTTGGAAAACCCTGTAAGGGGGATATGGCATGCAGTCCATGAGATACCAGGACATTTTAAATCAAAATCTACCCACATCTGCCAAGGAAGCAAAACTGGGTCATCGTCGGATCTTCCAGCAGGACAATTATCCAAAACATGCCCGCTGATAGACTTTTGCAGGATATGTGACATCTCCATTTACTCGTCTGTGGCTGAATCTTGAGATCCTCCTCACGGACTCTCAGACTTTGATGTGTGTGTGTTCCTGCTAACTTTGTGGGCCTCAGGGCTTTTCCACTGTGAAACGGTGAGGTGCAGCCAGGAGGGCTTACACGCACTCTTCCTTTGCCCTCTCCGTGAGTTGGCATCTATGCAGATTTTACCCCCTTGGGAATCCCCAATAATTCATAGCGTTGTGACGTGGAACACAGTGTTACCCAAGAGGAGGCTGGAGGCTTGAAAATACTGCAGTAAACAACTGCCATCCAGCGGAAACGGAGGCGTGTTTGCCACTCGTGTCGCAGCTGCTGTCCCAATCATGTTATTAGCATTTTGAATGCTTATAGCCTCTCAAACTTCATCACTTATCGATGGATGTCAGTGAAGTCTTTGAGGGTTCAGGGCTTAAACCTTAGGGGGGGCATTAAGATTTTTCTGGTGTCTGTTGCCACTCAGTAGCCTATAAATCATTTGTGCTGAGTATCTGAAACGAATGATTTGTCTGGTGTTGGTGGCATATGTGTCACTGCATGGGGTAAAGATATGTTTTGTTGATGACTTCCATAATCCAAGTGTGCAGGAGTTACTGCTGATAGATTTAGGTAACAGCTTTACAAACTCCTGTGGTTAACCACGGTTTTAGCGCTGGGAGCCAGGAGAATGGCATTTATGTCCTCAAGGAGAACGCTATGGAATGCACTATGACCACCAAGCTTTGTCATCCAGACAAGGCCACTCATCCCACAGCAGTCAGTGAAGCAGAAGGTCATGGACTCGGGTTATTTGCCAGGAAGTGTTTTTCCTTGAGCAGTCTCTTGCTTCTACTTCAACATGAAAAAAGTAACATTTTTGACAGATGTGTTGATGAAAGTGTTCTTCATGCTTTTCAGTCTTTTCCAGAGAGTGTTTCCTGTAACATTGTCTTTGAAGTTCAGAAACTATTCATTGTCAGATATGGTCTGATGAGTTTCACACTGATTTGCTGTTAATTACCACATGATAATGACTTATTAAGGTGTAATATTTAAGTGTTGGTGTAATATAGGCCTATTCTGATGCCATGTACTCAGGAGAGGAACACGATTTATAGACTGAATAAAATTGAGAAGATTTATTTCCTTCTGCCTTGAGAATTACACCAGGGCTGTATATTTTAAAAATAAAGACAAGCTGAACTACATAGTCCAAAGTGATGGACTTCAGACATGGCTTCGTGATTCAAATATGAAAGCTGCATTTATAATATTATGGTCTCTGTTCAAGTATGTCACACCAGCTGGGGATATTCTCCCCCTTGCCATTTGAGGTACGTGAGATTAATACTGTACAAATCTAAATGCAGTAAAACTGGCTCCTTTCTCTTTCAGCTACGGTGTGCCGGAATTCCCAGAGGTATAAATCTCCCCGAAGCAGCTCTCGCAGACTTTAGATATCAGATCTGCCCGGAGACTTTATTCCAGAGAAAAGCTTGCTTCAGCATCACTGGACAGTGGTATCTGCCATTTTGTCAAGTGGGGGGAATCGTCCTGTCCTCGTCACGACTTACAGAGCGCCGTCACGATTATTAATTCCTCCCAGCTTCCCCCTCCAGAACATGTAATCCCTCTTCAAACATGTGCCATTAAGATGCAAGCCAATTAATTACCTAACTGAAAATCTTGCGCTGGTTTCCATCACAGAGTGGATTACTGCAAGTAGGCCAGAAGGAGCCCCACAGAATGCCTCTGTTTCACTATGGAGTCTGACTCCAGACTTGACATGTTTCCCTGTAAACACAAAAGAATGTTCGGGCAGTAGCAGTTCCTTCCTCTTTTTTTTGTAATATTTCATGACTTTTTCTATTTTCTTTTCTTTTTTCTTTTTTTTTTTAAATGAGATTATTACAAAGTGATGCCCCACTATGAAGGCTCCAAGAGCGCCTTGAATGAAATTCAAACCGGTCAATAGAATCCCGAAGCAGATTAGTTGTGTACGGAAATCAATTGCAAAAATCAAGATGGCTGAGAGAGCTCTCTGCTCTCGTCTGTTGTGCTCTGCTAGCAGCGTGAGCATCAGATAGCTGGAAACGTGACAAAAACATCCCCGTCGCCGTTGTGCACCTTCCCCATGGGAAAGGAGGCTCAGATTTTAATTAAAGATTGGCAGAGCATCGGGATCAAGAACATCACAGGGAATCCTCTGCCTCAGCCTATGCTTTTGAAACGTCAGGAGGTATTGTATGAAGGAATTTATTTATTTATTTATTTTTTAAACACCTCAGGGTTTTGTTGTGTGTATTGTTATTTATTTTATTTATCTATTAGAAGTGTTTGACAGTCATAAGCAAGCGTCAAAAACACTACACACAGGAGAGTTCTGAGGGAGGCATCTGGATGGTTGAGGAGGGCTGGAAGTGAATATCACCCATCTGTGCTAGCCAATGAATGCTATTTACATAATTCACCTTGGCTCCTCTAGTCCCAGGTTTGGTGATCTGTATTCTGATTCATTTGTCACATATAGTCACACACACACACACACACACACACACACACACACACACACACACACACACACACACACGCACGCACACACACACACAAATGTCTGGATTGCACTTTATTTCCCTTTAGACCAGGCTTTGGCTTGGCTTTAAAGTGTCTGGGAGGCTGGTGAACGCCTATTATTCACTTGCAACTAGTTATTGCTTTAGCACCGCGCTGAATAATGACAGTGACCAGTGGTATGGGTTCTTGGTGTGAATCAGTGGACTGTGATGCAATTTGGCCTATAAAACCACATCCTGCCCACAGCAGACTGGAAGAGCACACAGGGAACCCCACCCAACCCCACCCCAAACACACACCCCACCCCACCCAACCCCACCCCAAACACACACCCCACCCCAACCCCACACTTGGAATTTATGACCAACGGTAACATTCCAATAAGCATCCAGTCAAGAGAGCAAACGGTGAGAGTGTTTGATTGTGTGAGGTGCAGCCTGATGCTGATGGCCCACTCAGATTATGAAATCACTTGAAACACTCTTTGACTTTCACACAGAGCCTCTCCTATTTAACATTCTCCATCCACGCAGGTGTAGCAAAACAGCCGTGCTCTTGAAAGTTATTTTGTTCATTTGCAAACCCAGAGCGCCCTCCAGTAAACAATCCTCAACGCTGGCCTTTGTGTTATTTGGTGCTGATAATGGTGGGATAATGATGCCTCTGCCCATGTGTCTGTGTGTGTGTGTGTGTGCGTGTGTGTGCATTCGTCTATGAGTGTGTATGTCTCTGCAGGTTTTAACAGTACTGTAACCTTTTTCTGCAGTCACTGTTTCCATGCCAACGCAGACTTCAGCTGCAACTTTACAGCGCAATAAACACAAAAGGCTGATAATAGATTTCATATTCATCACACCTCCATTGATCTAGCCTCGCTTCAGCACAGATATGGGCGGTTTGTGAATGCAGAGCAGTCGCTGGAAACAGACAAATCCATCGTTGCGCATTGCAGCTTTCCATGGCCAGCGCTAATGCCCTCATCACAAGCACAGCCGCTTGACATTTCACGTGTTTAATTGCAGACGCGCTAAATGATGCCACGCAGGTGGCTACTGGAGGGCAAAGGTCAGAGTGGTTTAATGAGGGGGATTACATTTCACCTAAATGTCTACCTGCCTCTTCTGAGTATGAGTTGCATTCACACACACACACACACACACATTGATTAAGAGGCTGTGTCAGTTCCTTATGAAGATATGCTTTGTATCTCAGCTGTTCCTGTCCCTGCAAAAACAAACAAAAAAAAAAAATTGTGTCTCAATGAATTTATTTAATTGGAATGAAATTAAGACTGTCACCATTGTACTGATACGTATATCCACATTACATGTTAAATCATTTCTATTAAAATATTTGTTTTGTTAAAGACTTCATGGAGGATATTGAATGTGTGTATTGCAGCAGGAGGGGGAAGAAAACCCCTCTGGCTCTTCTGCTGTCAATGTTGTGGTTATTGCATCTGACTGGACAGTGGCTACACAGCTCAGTCCTGTCAACACTTAAATGGAGGTTTATACCGGGGTGTCTTTCTGCCACTGACCTGTGCTCACCAAGGCTGGGTGGCTCATGAATTGCCACCGGTCCACCTCGAGCCATGCGTTTCTTCTCTTTGAAGTTTTAAGACCCTTTTTTTTTTTTTTTTTTTAACATTTTATTTTATTCCTGCTGTTGCCTCCAGTTATGTGGGGTTTTGATAGCTGGGATGGCTAGCCCGTGAGTGATGAGACTCTTGATGATATATGATACTCGCCCTCAGATCCTTGCCAATCACAGCTGTAGCGCGAAACGTATCCTTTTCAGTTGATGTCAGCTAGAGCCCATCCATCTTTGATCCTGTGTCTGTAATTTTGGCAAGGACTGTTCTTTTGATTAATTTCTCTCGCTGTGGCGGTTCTTGGAGCTTAAAGATCAGCTGGTGACAGATTGATGAGACTCTCATCCTTACCTCAACCCCCATAACTGTGCAATTATATGACCGTATCAAAGAGTTATGAGAGACATATACTCTTCACTAAATATAATGATGGCAACATCATTCCCCATTAATGTTCTATGCGGGAGACTGTCAACCTCCCGGTGTATGTCAACAGTCTGTTCAGTCCCTGGGGCTGTAAAGTTGTGAAGCCACAATACTCACACAGTTGCTGTGGTTCAACAAGTCAGTATGCACAACATACGTATGCATTTGTCACCCATTAGGGTGCAGTAATTTCCTGTGCATTAGTCGCCTTGTGTATAAGCCGCAGGACAGTGTTTTATGCAAGTTAAAGGAAACAAAATCATGAATACCATATTAACTGCCCCCGTGTATTAAGAAATAACAATAAAAACATCAATGTATAAGCTGCGGCTAATAGTGGGAAATTATGGTAATAAGACAAAACAAAGGGTTTTTGATTTGTGTATTTGTCTTAATGTTTCAGTTGCATTCACTTTCAATGGATTATAACCAGGGGGCAAACCCCCTATTTTAGGGAAATCAGACATGGGCTGCTGTAAAAGGTTGTCATACAAAAATAAAATCTAGGGTGTCCCAGGATCACAACCTGGGTGGCCAACCCGGTCAATAAGCTGCTGTTTGTGTGTTATCACCCTCTTTATGCCCCATTATAAGTCTATGGACGAATATATTATGGGGTGAATAGGGTAAAAATTTTAACAAATAGATATTCCCACAAAAATTCCCCGCCCTGTTGTGTGGCTTGTCTATGCTCTCTCCCTCTCTCCCTCTGTGCTATTCAGGAGCAGGTGACGGTGATGAGGTGCACCTGATGGGCAAGAGTATAAAACTCCTGTGTCTCCGACAGCCACTCTCTGCTTCCTCCTCCCGGCGTTTGGTTTCCTTTGTTAGAACTCCTAGACTGATTCTCGCATGACACCTTTGGTTACTTCCATTATACTGACTTACACTACACTACACCACTTAGAATCTGTTAATTATCTTTATTTAATAAATCCAGTTATTATTTTGGAATCTCTGCGTGGTCTTCCCTGTTCATGTTTCATGCCAAGAGCCAGCATGTCACACTGTACAGTACATTTGTCATCTGGGATGATTGGTATTCCATACAACCGGTCATTTCTCACCCATGAGAGAACTAAAGAAGAGAATACACGAGACAGACTGGGAATATACTGTATACAGTATCTGATCTGATCTCTGCTTTGAAGTCAGAGTGACATGTCTACGCCGTCATGTGACATTATCATTTGGCATATGCACTGTGTAATCTCCTTTCCCAGCACCTCTTAGTATGTGGTAATGTACGTCGTCCACCTCCGGGCAGTGAGTCCAGTTAGAGGGGGACT